>NC_084584.2:6117500-6235000 GCF_033978685.3 Nerophis lumbriciformis | reverse complement strand
CCCCCTCCCGTCCATATAACCCGCCAATACAACTCAAACACCTGCACAACACACTCAATCCCACAGCCCAAAGTACCGTTCACCTCCCCAAAGTTCATACAGCACATATATTTCCCCAAAGTCCCCAAAATTACGTACGTGACATGCACATAGCGGCACGCACGTACGGGCAAGCCATCAAATGTTTGGAAGCGTACTCACAGTACCGTGTCTGCGTATCCAACTCAAAGTCCTCCTGGGAAGAGTCTCTGTTGTCCCTTGGCAATTTTTTAAATTTTTTAAAAATTTTAATTTTTTTAATTTTTTTAAAAATATTTTTAAATTTTTTAAATATTTTTAACTTTTTTAAACTTTTTTAAAAACTTTTTTTTAAAACTTTTTTAAAACTTTTTTTTTTTTACTTTTTTTTAACTTAATTTTTTTTTTTTTACCCTAACCCAGTGGTTCTCAAACTTTTTTTGTCATTCCCCACTTTGGACAAGGGGGAGTTTACAAGCCCCACCTGCCCCCATCGCCCCAACAGAGCGCTAATGCCAAGCTTTAACATTTTCAAATGTATTGAACATCAAGTTGTATACGTTTAAGCTCAATAACATAAAATAACATCAAGTTCAATAATAAATAAAATAACTGTGCAGCTGTGGTATAACTTGCATCAAGTTCAATAATAAATAAAATAACTTCCATCAAGTTTAATAAATAAAACAAAAGTGTTATAACTTGCATCAAGTTCAATAATAAAAAAAAAAAAGTGTTATAACTTGCATCACGTTCAATAATAAATCAAAAAAAGTGTTATAACTTGCATCAAGTTCAATAATAAATCAAATAAAAGTGTTATAACTTGCATCAAGTTCAATAATAAATCAAATAACTTGCATCAAGTTCAATAATAAATCAAAAAAAGTGTTATAACTTGCATCACGTTCAATAATAAATCAAATAAAAGTGTTATAACTTGCATCAAGTTCAATAATAAATCAAATAACTTGCATCAAGTTCAATAATAAATCAAAAAAAGTGTTATAACTTGCATCAAGTTAAAAAATAAATTTAAAAAAAGTGTTATAACTTGCATCATGTTCAATAATAAATCAAAAAAAGTGTTATAACTTGCATCAAGTTAAATAATAAATCAAATAAAAGTGTTATAACTTGCATCAAGTTCAAAAATAAATCAAATAAAAGTGTTATAACTTGCATCAAGTTCAATAATAAATCAAATAACTTGCATCAAGTTCAATAATAAATCAAAAAAAGTGTTATAACTTGCTCACGTTCAATAATAAATCAAAAAAGTGTTATAACTTGCATCAAGTTCAATAATAAATAAAACAAAAGTGTTATAACTTGCATCAAGTTCAATAATAAATCAAATAATTTGCATCAAGTTCAATAATAAATCAAATAAAAGTGCCACTTTGCAATCTTCGCAAAAAAAAAAGGAGGAGCTATGCATTTGGCAAGACAGGGCAAGTGACAACACTTTTCCCTGGGAGAGCCACCTTGCTTCACTGTGAAACAGCACGGCTGTATGATCAGCTCCCATTTCCTCACACAGTGCAGAGAACAGTCGCACTTTCAGTGGTCGTGTTTTGATCAAATTTACCGCGCTCACAACATCTGTTAACACCTTATTGAGTTCGGGGCTGAGCTGCCTTGACGCGAGTGCTTCCCGGTGAATGACACAGTGTGTGCCCGTCAGATTTTTGTTCCTCTGCAGGCGCTGGCTCTGGCTCGACGACCTTTGAGGTGCGAGTCACAAATGTATATATTTGTGTAATTGTGATCCACACATTAGCCTGCTACCCATCCGCGCAAAATTTTGTTCCGCTTAGCCCCGCCCCCATTAGTTACTGTTGCTATGTCTGTCAAACTTTCGCTCGTACCGAGAAATATAAAGCCTACAGAAAAAATAAGTACCGGTAATTTCCATTTATTTATATAGCGGATTCCACAGACAGAATCACAAAGTGATTTACAGTGTGTATAGAAAATGAAAGCATAGTAAAAAAAATAATCTAAGAATATAATAATAAAACATTTTTTTTAAGTGAAATTTCCTCCCGTTCCTCGCGCCCCACCTGTCATGTCTCTATTCCCCACACTTTGAGAAACGCTGCCCTAACCCTAACCCTAATCTTAACCCTAACCCTAACCCTAAAAAAAAAAGTTAATTGTTAAAATTGTTTAAAAAAATAAAAAAATTAAAAAATGGTTTTAAATTGTTTTAAAAAAAAAATAAAAATAAAAAAAAGTTTTAATTTTTTTTACAAATTAAAAAAAAAAAAAAAAAAAAAAAAAATTTAAAAACATTTTTAAAAAATTAAAAAAATTTGAAAATCATTTTTTACCTTGAAAAAAATTTTTTACCTTGAAAAAAAAAAAATGTACCTTGAAAATTTTTTTTTACCTTGAAAATCATATTTAACCTTGAAAAAAAAATTTACCTTGAAAATTTTTTTTTACCTTGAAAATCATTTTTTACCTTGAAAATCATGTTTTAACTTAAAACATTTATTTTTAATTTTTAAATTTTGTTTACGTTTTTTAATTTTTTTTTAAATTTTTGTAACATTTTTTACATTTTAAAATGTTTTAAAAAATTTTAAAAGGCCAATGGTAAAGCTTGACTGTCATCTTCCGGGAATGTAAACAATGAAACACCGGCTGTTATCCGGCACAACAGTCAGGGGGTGCATTCTACGGCGGGGGTGCTTTATCCGGCACAACACCTGCCGCAATACACCGCTTCCCACCTACAGCTTTCTTCTTTGCTGTCTCCATTGTTCATTGAACAAATTGCAAAAGATTCACCAACACAGATGTCCAGAATACTGTGGTATTTTGCGATGAAAACAGACGCTTGATAGCTGGCCACTATGCTGTCCCAAAATGTCCGCTACAATCAGTGACGTCACGTGCTGACGTCATCATACCGAGACGTTTTCAGCAGGATATTCCGCGCAAAATTTAAAATTGCGTTTTAGTATTGGCATGTGTTGCAATGTTAAGATTTCATCATTGATATATAAACTATCAGACTGCGTGGTCGGTAGTAGTGGCTTTCAGTAGGCCTTTAATAATAGAGATGGGACCTTCGCGAACAAACCAAATCTTTTGAACGGCTCTTTTAAATGACCGATGAGAACCGATTCCCGGTTGTGAGCCGTTTGTTTGGGAGTTGTTATTTTTTTTCACGCCCATGCAAATTTAGCGTGGGCAACTAGACGAGAAAATGAGTCAGAGTTCAAGGAAAGTTAGCAGCATTTGGATTAGTTATTTTAAATTTAAAAATATATATATATTTATCACATACAAAAATATATACTCTTTTAGTTGTATTTATTTCTTTTTTATTTGGTTTCACTTTGTAGAGATGCCCAAACTTTTTCCAGGGGCCGATAAATCAAAGGATGTGGGGACCATTCTGTTTTTTTTTTTTTTTTAAAGAATAAGAAAATGCAATTTCGGGATAAATTCCATGTGAATAATAAAGAGCTACAGCCGAACTGAAATGCTAACAGCTAGCACGCTGGCCAGATAGCATCAAGTAACAAAAAATATGAGCAAAACGAGCTTAAAAAAGCAGGCATGCTAACATGCTTACAGTTAGCATTAGTGAAATGCTAACATATATGAATTTCTGCTAAATTAGCTTAAACATCTAGCGTGCTAAAATGCTAACTATAACACACGTCCAGTACCAAAATATAATACTGAAAATGTGTTCAAAATGCTAGCCTGCTAATGTTAGCATGCTTCAAGAACCAAAATATGAAAGAGGGGTTCGGACTATGTACTATGCCAACAGTACTATGCTGACATGCTCATAATAACATGCTTACAGTTAGCATTAGTGAAACGCTAACATATATGACACAGGTGTATGCCTGATAAATTAGCTAAACTATCAAGCGTGCTAAAATGCTAACTGTAACACACGTCTGTTACCAAAATATAATAGTGAAAATGTGTTCAAAATGCTAGCCTGCTAATGTTAGCATGCTTCAAGAACCAAAATATGAAAGAGGGGTTCGGACAAGGTACTATGCCAACAGCACTATGCTAACATGCTCACAATAACATGCTCACAGTTAGCATTAGTGAAACGCTAACATATATGACACAGGTGTATGCCTGATAAATTAGCTAAAATATCTAGCGTGCTAAAATGCTAACTGTAACACACATCCGTTACCAAAATATAATAGTGAAAATGTGCTCAAAATGCTAGCCTGCTAATTTTAGCATGCCTCAAGAACCAAAATATGAAAGAGGGGTTAGGATTTTTACCATTTTGAATGGTGAGTGTCAAAAAAACAAAACAAAACAAAAAACTAACATGCTAACAGGTATCATTCGTAAAGTAACAAAATATTTGATGCTGAAGTGTGTACCTATAAATATAGCAAAAAAAAAGTTAGCAAGGAAACGGGGTTTGTGTAAGATTTCATGGGATTTAGCGATTAGGAGTGACAGATTGTTTGGTAAACGTATAGCATGTTCTATATGTTATAGTTATTTGAATGACTCTTACCATAATATGTTACGTTAACATACCAGTTGGTTATTTATGCCTCATATAACGTACACTTATTCAGCCTGTTGTTCACTATTCTTGATTTATTTTAAATTGCCTTTCAAATGTCTATTCTTGCTGTTGGCTTTTATCAAATACATTTCCCCAAAAAATGCGACTTATACTCCAGTGCGACTTATATACCGGTATGTCCCCCGAGTCAAAATATTTGCCCAGCTCTGGTATAACTGATGAGGAGCCAGTCTGTTATTACAGATGTGGGACTGCTGCCCTCTAGTGGCAAAAACAGGCAACTGCGCTTTGTTATATACATGCAATGAGAAGAAGAGACTAACTTGTTGACCCCACTGAGGAGGAGACCTTCTTCTCTGCAGGCGTGGGAGCTGCACCTAGGAGGAGGAGAGAGAGGCAGATGTCAGTGAGGTCTAATAATGGTGGGAGTCTCTTAATAACAAGGTTTCAGCCGGGAACAGACCGTGCAGCTGGTTTTGAAGGTTAGCAGCCATCTGTGTGTGGATCCGTTCCAATTAGTGGCTCTTGCCTGAGAACCACTCCGTGACATTTCTATCAGCGCCTGGAAAACGCCGCGGGCTAAAAAGATTTGCCGAGGAACATGTGACCCTCCATGAGGGCGATGATACGGGAAGTTAAGAAAAAGTGGCAGAAACTGGCAGCTTACCCGCCAGAATGTTACTGCAAAAATACAAAAACTGGCACCTCAGTCGCCAGAATTCTGGCAATTGATCTGCCAGTTTTTAACCTTGATAATAACAGTGCCATCCAGTTTCAATCAATCAATCAATCAATCCTGAGGGAACTCTCCTGAAGGAATCAATAAAGTACTATCTATCTATGTTCATTTATATAGCCCTAAATCACAAGTGTCTCAAAGGGCTGCACAAGCCACAACGACATCCGCGGTACAGAGCCCACATAAGGGCAAGGGAAAAACTCACAACCCAGTGGGACGTCGATGTGAATGACTATGAGAAACCTTGGAGAGGACCGCAGACCCCGGCCCCCCTAGAGGGGGCCGGGGTCTAGCATAAAATTGTGAGAGTCCAGTCCATAGTGGATCTAGCATAATAATGAGAGTTTAGTCCATAGTGGATCTAACATAATAGTGAGAGTCCAGTTCATAGTGGATCTAACATAATAGTGTGAGAGTCCAGTCCATAGTGGCTCTAACATAATAGTGTGAGTCCAGTCCATAGTGGATCTAACATAATAGTGTGAGAGTCCAGTTCATAGTGGATCTAACATAATAGTGTGAGAGTCCAGTCCATAGTGGATCTAACATATTAGTGAGAGTGCAGTCCATAGTGGATCTAACATAATGGTGAGTCCAGTCCATAGTGGATCTAGCATAATAGTGAGAGAGTCCAGTCCATAGTGGATCTAACATAATAGTGAGAGTCCAGTCCATAGTGGATCTAACATAATAGTGTGAGAGTCCAGTCCATAGTGGATCTAACATAATAGTGTGAGAGTCCAGTCCATAGTGGATCTAGCGTAATAGTGAGAGTCCAGTCCATAGTGGATCTAACATAATAGTGTGAGTCCAGTCCATAGTGGATCTAACATAATAGTGTGAGAGTCCAGTCCATAGTGGATCTAACATAATAATGTGAGAGTCCAGTCCACACGGGATCCAACATAATAGTGTGAGAGTCCAGTCCATAGTGGATCTAACATAATAGTGAGAGTCCAGTCCATAGTGGATCTAACATAATAGTGTGAGAGTCCAGTCCATAGTGGATCTAACATAATAGTGTGAATCCAGTCCATAGTGGATCTAACACAATAGTGTGAGAGTCCAGTCCATAGTGGATCTAACATAATAGTGTGAGAGTCCAGTCCATAGTGGATCTAGCATAATAGTGAGAGTCCAGTCCATAGTGGATCTAACATAATAGTGTGAGAGTCCAGTCCATAGTAGATCTAACATAGTAGTGAGAGTCCAGTTCATGGTGGATCTAACATAATAGTGTGAGAGTCCAATCCATAGTGGATCTAGCATAATAGTGAGAGTCCAGTCCATAGTGGATCTAACATAATAGTGAGAGTCTAGTCCATAGTGGATCTAACATAACAGCAAGAGTCCAGTCCATAGTGGATCTAACATAATAGTGTGAGAGTCCAGTCCATAGTAGATCTAACATAGTAGTGAGAGTCCAGTTCATGGTGGATCTAACATAATAGTGTGAGAGTCCAGTCCATAGAGGATCTAGCATAATAGTGAGAGTCCAGTCCATAGTGGATCTAACATAATAGTGAGAGTCTAGTCCATAGTGGATCTAACATAACAGCAAGAGTCCAGTCCATAGTGGGGCCAGCAGGAGACCATCCCGAGCAGAGACAGGTCAGCAGCACAGAGATGTCTCCAACCGATGCACAGGCGAGTGGTCCACCCCAGGTCCCGACTCTGGACAGCCAGCACTTCATCCATGGCCACCGGACCTATATATTTTTTTTAACATAAAATAAAATAAAAAATCGATTTTTTAAAAATGAGAATCGATTCTGAATTGCACAACGTGAGAATCGCGATTCGAATTCGA
Source organism: Nerophis lumbriciformis (assembly GCF_033978685.3). NCBI lineage: Eukaryota > Metazoa > Chordata > Actinopteri > Syngnathiformes > Syngnathidae > Nerophis > Nerophis lumbriciformis. Next base: position 6,227,896 of record NC_084584.2, on the reverse strand, counting down.
ATCGATTTTTCCCCACACCCCTAATGTTCACTATTTTATTTAAGGACTAAATTGTTCTTGGATTGCAAAAATAAACATATGTTTAATGTACTGTAAGTTTTTTTTGGTTAAAATAAGACCAATAAAGCCATTTTTGTGGTCCTCCTTATTTAAAAAAAATACCGAAAAGTACCTAAATTAATTTTGGTACCGGTACTAAAATATTGTTATCCCATACTTGCCAACCTTGAGACCTCCGATTTCGGGAGGTGGGGGGTGGGGGCGTGGTCGGGGGTGGGGCGGGAGCCGTGGTTGGGGGCATGGTTAAGATATATATATAAGAAATACTTGACTTTCAGTGAATTCTAGCTATATATATATATATATTTATTTTTTTTATTACATATATAAATAAATAAATAAATAAAAGAAATACTTGAATTTCAGTGTTCATTTATTTACACATATACACGCACACAACACTCATCTACTCATTGTTGAGTTAAGGGTTGAATTGTCCATCCTTGTTCTATTCTCTGTCACTATTTCAGAACACACACATTATACAAATATACATTATAAAATCAATAAGAAAACGGGAGCTCTAATTTGGGAGTCTGATTTAGGATCAGAAGTTCCTATATAAACATTGCGCACTCACGTCGCCTTTTCGTATTGATTACTGCAGCTGTGCACTGGATACATTCACAAATACAAACTCCAACTCACAAACACTTTAGAGTTAGGCTCCACCATCAGAATGTGTACTTGAACTTATAAAGATCACATGGATATTATTCAGTGAGTTGATTCACCAAAACTAACCTGTTATACAGGAGGAAAAAGCACACAGGACGTTTCAATTGTTCACAGACTGGTCGCGCTCATCAGAATGACAAGACACTTCCGGTCTGCAGGTGATAGCATTCAATTGGCAAGAAACGCCCTACTGCCCCCTACTGACCAATGTGAATACTGATAAATGTGTAACGACAGCTCCAAAAACGAATTCAAACCACAAAATAAAATAAATAAATCAACACAAAAATGTGACACATTATGGGTCGGTCACATATGCATGTACAGTAGATGGCAGTATTGTCCTGTTTAAAAGTGTCACAACATTGCTGTTTACGGCAGACACACTGCTTTACGGTAGACGAAAACTTGACTGCTGTTGTTGTGTGTTGTTACCGCGCTGGGAGGACGTTAATGAAACTGCCTAACAATAAACCCACATAAGAAACCAAGAACTCGCCCTCGATCATTAGCTGTTTATATTGTGGGAAAGCGGACTGTGAACAGGCTGTCAACACGTCACTCAGGTCCGCATGGAGCTGGAGGGGGCGTGGCCTCCAGCTCCGCTTGAATTTCGGGAGAGGCGCTGAATTTCGGGAGTCTCCCGGAAAATCCGGGAGGGTTGGCAAGTATGTGTTATCTGGACAACCCTACTACACAATATTGCAGCCAAGCAAAGTATCTTCCTAATCTGTCATCTTGATCCATCTGCAGGTCTGTTTTTTAATGAAGTGTTGACTAATCACTGTTTATTTATTGGCTTTATTATGATGCATTGGGATGATTAGCAGGGATGTGCAGCTTTATTCATTTACTGCAGCAGGGGGCAGCATAGTGTCATCAACCTGATTCAATCATGTCAACGTGGAAGATGAATAGTGTTTTTGCCATGTGTGTGTGTGTGTGTGTGTGTGTGTGTGTGACGACTTACATATTCCTTGCTTTTTCTCCTGCTTCCTTCCCGGTGGTCACAATAGAGGTTTTTTTTTTTATCTTCTCCGAGGCTGCTGGAGGGTCACCTGATCTCATTTTAGATTAAGCACCTCCACAGGCACAGAGTGCCACCGGGGCGGTTTGCTCAAGGGCGCCGGAATGATCTGGAGGCGTGATGTGTGTTTACTCAGCCTGACTTTCGGAAAAGAAGCAGAGTCGAGAAGAATGAGGCAAAGTGAAGATTTACACGTTTTGTTGAAAGACGGCTTACGCACACCCTGGAAGGCAAAGGTGGTAAATTAAAAAAAATCAGAGTATGCACACTTTAACGGGTATACCTCACAAGCTTCTTTCCGGATGGTGAAAATGAAACCTGCAACACCTGCTTTGTTTGAGCGTGAATTTTTTTATTTATTTCACAGCCCAGCCGAGCGCAACGGGACCAATGAACGATGAAATGAGTTTTTCCTCACTTTGAATATGAAGAAAAAAAAAAAGAAGAGCTGGTTAATAGTCCGTGGTGTCAGCATGTTAAGACATCAGTGAAAGTGATCAAAAGTACCACAAAAAAACACATTTCAATGTTAAATGACAGATGTGTTATTTCAAAAGCAGAGACAAGCATGGAGGAAACAAAAAGCTATTCATGTGTATCCTGACAGGGGGCAGCAGAGAGCCGCACAATAAAAGCGTTGCAATATTCGGTATCAACTCAATATTTACAACTCCAGATCCACCAAATATTATTTTAGATTGTAGTTACATATTATTTGATCATGATTACACTTCTTTGACGATTAAGTGGGAAACATCACATGTGCAGCGTGTACCTTAAACATCTCTGTAAAATTAAGTAATTTATTTCATTAAAATTTAACAATACTTTTGTCATTTCATATAAAATAAACAATACATATAAACATTGTTTTAATTAAATTGTATTACATTCATACATATTTGTAATTATCAAATTTACTTATCTTAAAATAAACAAAAAACTGTACTATAGTTTGATTTGAAAACACAATCTTAAATATTACTATACAATATAATAAAATAAGTATTTAATTAATATGTATTAAGTAATATTTTAAGTAATGTAAAAACAATTAATAAACATAAGTATTGTTTTAATAAATTTTTCTAAGATAGTATTATATTCATAAAAATTTTTAATTTTCAAAATTACTTATCTTAATTTTTTTAAATTATTTTCATAAAGAATTTTTTATTTAAAATAAAAAACTTTTTTGTATAATGTGTGTATATTATACGTCCACCTTGTACTGTAGTTTGATTTGAGAACACAATCTTAAACATTACCATACAATAACATAAACATTTATTTAATTACATTGAATAATATTTTTAAATTTTATATAAAATAATCAAAATACATATTCTCCTTTAATTAGATTTTTTAAATATATTCATAAAAAGTTATAATTTTCAAACTTACTTATCTTTTAAAAAAAAAACAACTTATTTGTATGTGTATATTATACATCCACCCTGTACTATAGTTTGATAGTAGAGCACATAATCTTAATCATTACTATACAATAAAATAAACATGCCATTAATTACAATTATATAAATAATATTTTGTAATTTGATATAAAATAAACAAGATACATAATCTGCTTAAATGACATTTTTAAAATGTTATGTTCATAAAAAGTTGTAATTTTCAAAGTTGTCAAAAAAAACAACAACAACACACTTTTTGGTTTAATGTGTATAATGTGTGTATACTATACGCATACCCTGTACTAGTTTGATATGAGAGCACATCCTTTTATACACTATACAATAAAATTTAATTAAAATGCATGTAATTAAAATGACATATTTTGTCATTTAGTATAAAATAAAAAAAGATACATATTCGCTTTTAATTAAATTTTTTCAAAGTTATATTATATATGTATAATGTGTGTATACTAAACGTCCATCATCTTAAACAATAAAATACAAATGTATTTAATTACTATTAAATAGGTAATATTTTGTATATTAATTTAAAATGAACAACATACATATAGTCTTTTAATTACATTTTAAAAATGTTATTATATTCATTAAAAAATGTTTATTTTATCTTTAAAAATAAAACTTTTTTGTATGATGTATGTATACTGTACATCCTCCCTGTACTGCAGTTTGATTTGAGAGCACACAATCTTAAACATTGCTATACAATAAAATAAAATTAAAGTGTATTTATTAAAAATTAAATAATATTTTGTAATTTAACATAAAATGAACAAGATACATATTGTCTATTAATTACATTTTTTAAATATTATATTCATTAATTTTTTTATTTATTTTATCTTTAAAAATACAACTTTTTTGTATACATCCTCCCTGTACTGCAGTTTGATTTAGGAGCACATCACCTCAAACATTACTATACTTATTACCACAATGTGTGTACAAAGTGAGTCGTTTTAAAAGTGTTGCGTGCCATGAGTGTTGTTTTTATTGTCATTTACAAAGATTAAAAAAACAAAAAGACATATTTGTTACTTCCACTTACAGACTGAAGCGTGCAGCGAGCCATGTTAGCGTACGTCTGCGCGCTTACTGTGCACGGCCGAGTACATAAATAGGACGCGGGGCTGAGTCATTGTCTTCTCGCCGCAGACCAGCGGCGTCCGTCTCCTCGCCCTCCCACTCGGTCTCTGGGAATGAGGCGCAGCTCCGAGCCGTGTTTGAGGAACACGTTCCCTGCAACACGAGACACAACCTGTGAGTGAGTGTGTTAAAAAGTGCAATTAGCGTAAAACTACATTAGTGACAAAGTCTTGGTTGTGTTTATTTGTACATTTTTTTCCACATTTTGTTATGTTACAGCCTTATAATGGAATACATTCATTGTAGTCCTCAAAATTCTACAAACAATTCCCCTTAATGACAATGTGAAATGGTTTATTTTCAATATTTTTGCAAATTTATTAAAAAAAAACACAAAAATCAGGATGTATAGAGAAATCTTGATGAAAACCAACACTTCCCATCCAACCTGATGGAGCTAAAGAGGTGCTGCAAAGAGGAATGGGCGAAAAATATGAGGTTGTAATTGCCGCCAAAGGTGCATCAACAAAGTATTGAGCAAAGGCTGTGGATATTTATGTACATGTTAGCTTCTTTTTAGTTTTAATACATTTGCAAATTCTAAAAAACAAAAAAACAATCGTCACATTGTCACTATAGGGCAAGGGGTCGGCAACCCGCGGCTCCGGAGCCGCATGCGGCTCTTTGATCACTCTGATGCGGCTCAGCTGCTTACTTGCCGAACCCCCCTGATTTTCCCGGGAGACTTCCAGATTTCAGTGCCTCTTGCAGAAATCTCTCGGGATTAAAATTCTCCGATTTTCACCCTTACAATAATAATAAGGGCGCACCATGATGGTACAGTATTTATTACACTCTACTATCTGTATTAACAGCGTGCCAGCCCAGCCTCTTGATATATGCATCCTCTGCTTGCACACGCGAGTGACAGCAAGGCATACTTGGTCAACAGCCACACAGGTTACACTGACGGTGACCATATAAAACAACTTTGACACTCTTACTAATAATGCGCCACGCTTTGAACCAAAACCAAACAAGAATGACAAACACATTTCGAGAGAACATCTGCACCTTAACACAACATAAACACAACAGAATAAATACCCAGAATCCCATGCAGCCCTGACTCTTCCGGGCGACATTATAATAATAATAATAATAATAACTGGGATTTATATAGCACTTTTCTAAGTACCCAAAGTCGCTTTACATGTAGAACCCATCATTCGTTCACACCTGGTGGTGGTAAGCTACTTTCATAGCCACAGCTGCCCTGGGGTAGACTGACGAAAGCGTGGCTGCAATTTGCGCCAACGGCCCCTCCGACCACCACCTGTCATTCATCATTCAATTCACCGGTGTGAGTGGCACCGGGGGCAAAGGGTGAAGTGTCCCGCCCAAGGACACAACGGCAGCGATTTTTGGATGGTAAGAGGCGGGGAGCGAACCTGCAACCCTCAGGTTTCTGGCACGGTTGCTCTACCCACTACGCCATGCCGTAGTGGGTATTATACACCCCTGCTACCACCAAACCCAGCCCCCACCCTGCTCCCTCACACATCAACCCCCCCTCTGTGCGTCCGTTGCGGTGGGCGGGGTTTGGTAGCGGGGGTGTATTGTATAATGTAGCCCGGAAGAGTTAGGGCTACATGGGATTCTGGGTATTTGTCCTGTTGTGTTTATGTTGTGTTACGGTGCAGATGTTCTCCCGAAATGTGTTTGTCATTCTTGTTTAGTGTGGGTTCACAGTGTGGCGCATTATTAGTAAGAGTGTTAAAGTTTTTTGGTTTTTTTTTATTTATACCGACACCGTCAGTGTAACCTGTGTGGTTGTTGACCAAGTATGCTTTGCTGTCACCTACGTGAACAAGATGTGGCTGATCAGGCACCCTGTTTGTAGTGGTTGCTACATGCTGTACCATCTCGGCACGCATGACGCTGACAAGCTTCAATCATATAAAACCTGCGTGCCGCACCAGCATTCAAATTCCATATTAAAGTATGGGCAGCGTGTCTGAGACCCCTAGTTTATACATAGCACAAAGCAAAAAAACCCAAACTTATTATGCAGTGTTATTTCATTTTAAATTTCAAAATTTTTTTGTGGCTCCCATTGTTATCTTTCATTCGTGAAACTGGTCAAAATGGCTCTTTGACTGGTAAAGGTTGCCGACCCCTGCTATAGGGGTATTGTGTGTAGAATTTTGAGGGAAAACAATTCCATTTTGAAGTAAGGCTGTGACCTGAGAGAATGTGGAACAAGTGGAGTGTTGTGAATACTGGACGCAGCAGATCTGCGAGGGCTGTCGCTGGCCGTGGTGCTGAAGTAGCACTTTCTGCCTTCCATAATTAAACTACAAGCTGACACCACGTCTTCTGATAGAAACTCTGACAGTCGAAACCTTTCAGACTTCCCAGAACAAAGTGCGTCATTGAAAAAGTTTCGGACATTTAAAAAGGCGAAGACAAGAGGCCAGGGTTGACTATGATAACATATTTGCGTGCGTATGGTCAGACATCGATTATTCAGTTCAAGTTTCAATCATTCAGACATTTTTTATACAAATAGTCTGGAATGGAAGAGGGAGAAGCTGAACTTTATTACACCTATCCCAATGTTTACAACTAGAGATGTCGGATAACCCGCCGATATTATCAGACGATAAATGCTTTAAAATGTAATATCGGAAATTATCGGTATCGGTTTCAAGAAGTAAAGCGGTACATATCCGGTAAAACACGGACGTAGGGCATACTTGCCAACCCTCCAGATTTTCCCGGGAGACTCCCGAATTTCAGTGCCCCTCCCGAAAATCTCCCGGGGCAACCATTCTCCCGAATTCCTCCCGATTTCCACCCGGACAACAATATTGGGGGCGTGCCTTAAAGGCACTGCCTTTAGCGTCCTCTACAACCTGTCGTCACGTCCACTTTTCCTCCATACAAACAGCGTGCCGGCCCAGTCACGTAATATATGCAGCTTTAACACACACATAAGTGAATGCAAGGCATACTTGGGTCAACAGCCATACAGGTCACACTGAGGGTGGCCGTATAAACAACTTTAACACTGTTACAAATATGCGCCACACTGTGAACCCACACCAAACAAGAATGACAAACACATTTCGGGAGAACATCCGCACCGTAACACAACATAAACACAACAGAACAAATACCCAGAACCCCTTTGCAGCATTAACTCTTCCGGGATGCTAAAATGCAGTGACGTGCGGTGAGGTTGATGGCACTGACTTCATCACAGTCAGATTTACAAACATATGAACCCTAAAGAGTATCTTATTCACCATTTGATTGGCAGCAGTTAACGGGTTATGTTTAAAAGCTCATACCAGCATTCTTCCCTGCTTGGCACTCAGCATCAAGGCTTGGAATTGGGGGTTAAATCACCAAAAATTATTCTCGGGCGCGGCGCCGCTGCTGCCCACTGCTCCCCTCACCTCCCAGGGGGTGAACAAGGGGATGGGTCAAATGCAGAGGACAAATTTCATTACACCTAGTGTGTGTGTGACAATCATTGGTACTTTAACTTAACTTTAACTTTACACATACAAACTGTAGCACACAAAAAAGCACATTTAATAAAAAAAACGTTATTACGGTCTTACCTTTACTTATAAATGAAGTCCATGCGCCGCAACTAAAGCCCTCACTTAAACTTTCCACGTGCAAGATTGAATCTATTTAAAAAAGTGTAACCGAGGGTTTATAAATGTCACCTATACTGTATGAAACTACAAAATAAACTCCAGTTTACACGAGGACCACTTTATTTATCTTCTTTCAAAAACCTCCGCTCCACTCCGTGTCATCACTTCCGCTCTTCGCGCCTTCAAAATAAGAGCTCAAGGCATATACTGTATAACAGCGCATAACGGGAACTTAACATCACAAAGAGAAAAGCCCATGAAAATAGGTTACAAAAGTTATTTAATAAGAAGCCAAAAAGTGCAAAAACAATAATGTTCGTGTTGGAGGAGTTGTGAATTAGGTACACCTGCAGTCTGCAGGTGTACCTAATGTTGTGGCCCTGCAGTCATTCACAACTCCTCCAACATGAACATTATTGTTTTTGCACTTTTTGGCTTCTTATGAAATAACTTTTTTAAATAGATTCAATCTTGCACGTGGAAAGTTTAAGTGTGGGCTTTAGTTGATATAACAATTCTACGGCGGGGGTGCAGGAGGCGGGATTACTGGAGCCTCAGCCAGTGCGTCTTTTGCAGCCGTTTTATGATCGCTCAGCACAAGAAATACTTTACACACATACAGTTGTTGACAAAATACACTGTACATTATATACCTCAGCTAACTAAACTATGGAAATGTATAATATAATTCATATAGCAATACGGTCTCACTGCACAGCAGGCCAGCAGTTAGCCGAGTCCGCAATTCATGTTGAGGCACTGAGTGACGTGCCTCAACTGGCTGCTGATCACCGCACCGTCTCTTCTCAGTATTTGAACGGCAAATGTGAAAATTCTGCGATTTTGAATAAAAATAATCTAAAACTGGTGAAGTTAAATGGAAAATAACTTTATAGTATAATCACTGGATAGATATAACAATTTAATTATTTTTTTTTCTTTTTACATTGTTTTTCTTTCCATGATGGCAGGTGAGGCCCTGTCCGAAATTCCAAGCTGCTGTTTTGAGGCATGTTAAAAAAAAATAATGCACTTTGTGACTTCAATAATAAATATGGCAGTGCCATGTTGGTATTTTTTTTCCATAACTTGAGTAGATTTGTTTTGGAAAACCTTGTTACATTGTTTAATGTAGTGGTTCTCAAATGGGGGTACTTGAAGGTATGCCAAGGGGTATGTGAGATTGTTTTTAAATATTCTAAAAATAGCAACAATTCAAAAATCCTTTATAAATATATTTATTGAATAATACTTCAACAAAATATGAATGTAAGTTCATAAACTGAACATCAAATCAAGTAGGCTATTCCATTCATTACAATGCAACAATGCAATATTCAGTGTTGACAGCTAGATTTTTTTGTTAGATTTGTTCCATAAATATTGTTCTATAAATATTGATGTTAAAGACTTCTTTTTTTGTGAAGAAATGTTTAGAATTAAGTTCATGAATCCAGGTGGATCTCTATTACAATCCCCAAAGAGGGCACTTTAAGTTGATGATTACTTCTATGTGTAGAAATCTTTATTAGGGCCCGCATGGCCCATTGTATTATGCAATGGGACATAAGGACCTATTGAATCTGTAAGGTTTTATTCTTTATTCTTCCGCCGCCACATTAAACTGTAATTTGACCCACTTAACATGCTTCAAATCTCACCATATTTGACCCACACATCAGGACCTGCGAAAATGACCTTTTTAAAAAAAAAACCAAACCTCAAAACTCAAAATTGCGCTCTAGCGCCCCCTAGAAAAAAAAAAAAACTAGACTGCCTGTATCTCCCACTAGGAAGATCGGAGAGACATGAAACAAAAACCTGTATGTAGGTCTGACTTAGACCTAGTTTTCATAATTGTATATCATCGGGCAAAAATCAACAGGAAGTTGGCAATTCCCCCTTCAAACAAAAAAGTACTAAAAACAGTCACTTTTGCCTCTTTGAGCTGTAATTTGACCCCCTTAACATGCTTCAAAACTCACCGAACTGAACACACACATCAGGACTGGCAAAAATTGCGATCTAATAAAAAAATCTAACCCCAAATCTCAAAATTGTGCTCTAGCGCAATTTTTTAATGAAACGCACAAAATACTGCTCCTCGGATGAAAAAACTGACAAAATTGCCTGTAACTCCCACTGGGAAGGTCGGAGAGACATAAAACGAAAACCTCTATGTAGGGTTCACTTAGACCTACATTTCATAAATTGACAACCCCCAGCAAAAATCTACAGGAAGTTTGCTATTCCCCCTTCAAAACAAATTTTTTGTAAAAACCGGTCACCTTCCTTCAAAAACTATCTCCTTTGAGCGCGTTTGTCGTTTCGGCTTCAAACTAACACAGGAGAGAGATTAAACCCTTGTGTATAAAATAACAGAACAGCGTTTTAATACCTGCTCCGGTTTTGATTTTATGACCCTTCGAAAACCCGCTGTTTTTTTAAGATGGCTGCTTAAAAGCAGGAAGCACCAGCGTGCCTACACAATGCAGACAAGGTAGGTACACTAGACAAAAGTATTGGGACACTTATGACTACCACCGGACAAAAGTATTGGGACACTTAGGCCGAAAACTGGACAAAAGTATTGGGACACTTAGGCCGAAAACTGGACAAAAGTATTGGGACACTTGGGACTAAAACTGGACAAAAGTATTGGGACACTTAGGACTAGCACCTGCCAAATACGCGGGCCCGACCAACGCTGCTTGCAGCTTTAATTTATAATTGAATCGCTTGTTTATTTTTCAACAAGTTTTTAATTATTTTTATATCTTTTTTTCCAAATAGTTCAAGAAAGACCACTACAAATGAGCAATATTTTGCACTGTTATACAATTTAATAAATCAGAAACTGATGACATAGTGCTGTATTTCACTTCTTTATCTCTTTTTTTCAACCAAAAATGCTTTGCTCTGATTAGGAGGTACTTGAATTAAAAACATTTTCACAAGAGGTACATCACTGAAAAAAGGTTGAGAACAACTGGTTTAATGCATCCAGCGGGGCATCACAACAAAATTAGGCATAATAATGTGTTCATTCCACGACTGTATATATATTGGTATCGGTTGATATCGGAATCGGTAATTAAGAGTTGGACAATATCGGAATATCGGCAAAAAAGCAATTATCGGACATCTCTACTAATAATGCATATCTTTAATAATGATCAGTAAAATAAAGCACAATTCTGAAAAGTATGTGAATCTTGATCGTATTGGTCAGAACTGAGATTCTCTGGGAGAACTTTTGAGCTCATATGTTAAATAAATTATTATAATATTTTTTTTTGGAATGTAGTTGGACTCCTCCCGGCCTCGTTGTGCTTGAAAAGGAATGCATGAATGGTCTTTTTGCCGTTCGTCCTGGAAAGACCTTGATTCTTCTAATAATGATGTATCACAATCAATGTTATGAATTATTGACCTGTTTAAGGCTCCAATATTTCACTTTTCTATTTTTTTTTGAAGGGAGGGGGCATATTTTTTTGACAAAAAGGGTATAAAACATACAAAAACATTTAAAAAAAAAAGTACTTAAAATCAATGAATATATTTAAAATTGATCTAGAAATTTTAGTGTTCAAAGTACGTGAAAAATAATATATGAATTACTTTTAACACTTGAGGGTGGAAGAGACCTACAATGTGGATTTTCATTAAAAACGCTCAATGTTCAAAAAATAATGAGGAATTAAAATTAGATGGCTTTTTTGCCGAAATCCGATATTGTCCAACTCTTGATTACCGATTCCGATGTCAACCGATACCGATATATACAGTCGTGGAATGAACACATTATTATGCCTAATTTTGTTGTGATGCCCCGCTGGATGCATTAAACAATGTAACGAGGTTTTCCAAAATAAATCAACTAAAGTTATATATAAAAAAAAAAAGTGTCATGTCTGTGTAATCATGTTTTGTTTTGTTTATTTATTGGACTCTTTAGTTTCTGGCTTTTCACTCCCTTGTCTTGTTTCCATGGTTACCCATTAGTTTCACCTGTTCCACGTTTGGACTCATTGTGCACTCTTGTTTGTCACCATAGCAACCCATTAGTTTTCACCTGCCCTCACGACTCACGCACCTGTCTTTAATCATGTCACTATTATTTAAACCCATTGTTGCCAGGAAGTCTCCCTGGCGACATCATACCCCTGACTTCCCGCATTCATACTCTGTCTACCTCTGCGCACTTCATGCCTTGTCCAAGTAAGTTTTTTTTATTATTATCAAAAAAAAAGGAATAAATGAAAGCGCGCACAGTGGCGGAGAATAAACTATGAAACCAAAAGACTATAGCAAAAAAGTACAAATGAAAAGCACGCACAGTGGCGGAGAACAAACTATGAAAAACAAAAAGACTATAAACATGGAACAAAAACTTACTTTGACAAGGGACATGAAGCAGGATCTTAGAGGATGAAGAGAGTACATAAGCATAAATGTGGAGAGGTCGTCAGAACGACAAACTGAAAAGAATGAACTTAAATACTATGGACATGATTAGTGGAAGCAGGTGCGTGACTCAAAACGTGAAACAGGTGCGTGACGTGACAGGTGAAAACTAATGGGTTGCTATGGGGACAATCAAGAGTGCACAATGAGTCCAAACGTGGAACAGGTGGAACTAATGGGGTAATCATGGAAACAAGACAAGGGAGTGAAAAGACAGAAACTAAAGAGTCCTATAACTAAACAAAACATGACTTAAAACAAAACATGATTACACAGACATGACAAAATGCCAACATGGCACTGCCATATTTATTATTGAAGTCACAAAGTGCATTTTGTTTTTTAACATGCCTCAAAAACAGCAGCTTGGAATTTGGGACATGCTTTCCCTGAGAGAGCATGAGGAGGTTGAGGTGGGGTGGGGTTGAGGTAGGGGGTATATTGTAGCGTCCCGGAAGAGTTAGTGCTGCAAGGGATTCTGGGTATTTGTTCTGTTGTGTTTATGTTGTGTTACGGTGCGAAATGTGTTTGTCATTCTTGTTTGGTGTGTGTCAAGTCAAAGTACAGAGCAGCACAAACACCACTGATTTGTAGAGCACACTCCAGGCCTGAAGGGGCAACAGTGAGAGCTGAGGGCTGAAAATCTCCACCTGCTTCCAACAGATTGGTTTGATTGAGTTCACCTGCTCAGAGCACATGCTCAAAATGTTTGAGCTTCAGTCAGTCACCCCTTTGACATGCTGCTAAGAGTAAGGAAGACAGCTCCTGTTTGGACTCAGAAGACGCAACTGGTGAGGAAACCAAGGGAGAGAAGTTAATTTCACTGGGGAGAATCTTTAAAGAAGATAATTCCACTGATGTTTACACAATTGTTTAAGTTGACTGAAAGTAAATTTAAAAAAGTATCTGTGATGTTTAAGTTTATTCTTATAATTAGGATGGATTGTTTAAATTTCATTTCATTCATATTGTTGGAAATGTTTAAATGTATTCTTAAACCTAGACCTTATCAGTGGAAATTAATTTGGTTGGATTGATTTAAAAGAAAAGCAAAGCCTGTATTATGTTGTATGTTTATGAAACACTAATGTGTTTTTTTTTCTGTTTGGTAAGGTTATCAAACTATTCAACCCCCACTATACTGCTATTCACCTATTCACCTATTCAACCCCCACTATTCGACTATTCATTTTGTTCATCCATTCATCTACACCAATAACCCACTTTATTTTATTGCTTCAAATCAAACATCAATAAATCACAAGGAAAAAGGATTGAGTTGTCCCTTTGAGTCCTTCCTGAGTCCAACTGGCCCTTTCAAGTTCGGGCAAGGCTGTGAAAAAACCTGGAGAACTTGACAGTTGATAACCACCAGCGTGGCAGTGAAGACGAGGATTAAAGGCCTGAAGTCAAAGAAGCTGCTGTCGCAAAGGGAGGTACTTAAAACTGCACCATGGCAAGCGAAGCTCTTGGAAAAACAGTCAAGCAACTGAAGCAAGAGAGGACCGTAGCCAAAAGTGTCTTCACCAAGCAAGCCAACTACCTCAGCAGGGCTGCAGATACCATGATAAAGCAGGAACTACAAGAGGAGTTCTGCAAACTTTCCAGTCTGGCGAGGGATGTCGGTGAAGCAAACGATGACTACGAGACCGGCCTACTGGTGGACATGGAGGCCAAGTCTGAGGAAGGTGATGAAGTGGAACTAAAAATACAGCAGCAAAAAGACATAGAAAAAACCACAGATGAGTGTGAAGCAAGACTGGATGAAGTCCGGAAAAAAGTTCAGCACAACCTTTGGTCCAGATATGGTGAGGACGAAGTCAACTCTGCAATAAATGAGGCAGGGATCGCCAGTGAAGATGTCCGGAGAATGCCTGTGACTGCAATCAACAGAGACGGATATGAGCTGCAGTGGATTGGAGTGAAATCATTGGTCAAAGATGTAATCACAAGCATGACTGAGTGGGAAAGGTGGATTCCAGATGACCAAAGGCAAAGGCTGGAAGGCAGAGTTAAGGACCTGAGGGCACTCAGCAATGTCCTCGAGGCCAGAAGGGCCGAATTCCTAACGGCACAAAGAAGTGCAGAGGAAGAAAGAAGAGGAAGAGAACCCCAGCTCCAACCAACTCCACAGCCGGTGCTGAGAATCAAACCCACCAGTCTACCCAGGTTCTATGGAATCAAAAGGAACTTCCATCGATGGCGTAGTGACTGGGAGAAACTGCAAAGACAGGGAGAGCCGACCGGCTCCATTGAAGTGAAGAAGTTTCAGCTCCTGGACAGTGTTGATGAGCGGATAAGCAGAGAACTACGCCTGTCAACATACAATGATGCGGAAGACATGTTCAGAGTGCTTGAAAACAGGTATGGCAATAAAACCACAATTGCCTTAGAAATAGTTGAAGAACTGGAGAAGATTCCTGCTTTAAAGTCAAACCAGCCAAGGAAAGTGATTGACTTAATCCAAAAGGTGGAAAAGGCCCTGGATGACCTGACAGCGCTGGGAAACATCGGCGCCATCAACAACCCCCTTGTGATCAGGTCAATAGAGAGTAAGCTGCCGGACGACATAAAGAGGGACTGGCTCACATTAATGGTCAACCCAGGAAGCAAAGTGACGGCAGACAATCACTTCGACAGCCTCCTCAAATTCCTGAAGACCCAAGAAGAAATCCTGGAGAAGCTAGAGCAGCTTGGTGTAAGTGAAAGGTCTGAGAAGAAACCTACTTACATGGAAAAGAAGTTTGCCTCTACCAGATTCACAGGCAAAGGCGGATGCGTTGTCTGTGGAGATGAAAAGCACCAGGAGAAGCTCTTCTTTTGCAAGCGGTTCAAAGAACTGAAGCCTGGCGACAAAGTGAAAGCTGTGGAAAAGCTAGGAGCATGCAAAAGGTGCCTAAATTGTCATGAAGAGGAGGAGGAGTGTACGGATACTTACCTGTGCAGGAAGAGGGACTGCAGGAATTCTTCAGGCCACCACTTCTTTCTTTGCCTAAAGGAAGACCCCAAAAGAAGAGAACCTAGGAAAAGAGGAGGACCCAACATCAGACGACAAGCCCTCACTGAGGAGCAAGAAAAGCTGATTTCTGAGCTCACCCCAGAGATGGCTGAAAATTTCAGGAAGGCATTCACCAATGTGGCTGTGAAGACCTACTGTGCTGGAAGGATCCAACCTGGAGTGATGGAGAAGACCTACTGTGCTGGAAAGATCCAACCTGGAGTGATGGATGCAAATACACGTGAGTTACCAGTAATTCTGATGCTGTTGGAAGTAACTAGCAATGCAGGACAGAAAATTGGAACTCTCATTGACCTGGCATCGGACACCAACTACATCACTCACAGAGCTGCCAAAAGACTCGACCTGCGAAATGAAAACGTCACCCTTGTTGTCCAAGGAGTTGGAGGAATGACCATGACGGTAAAGACCAGAAGATATTTACTCAAGGTGAGAGTGAAGACGCCCACAGGCACAGAGAGAGCTCATGAGCTTGTATGCTATGGCTTGGATGAAATTGCCAAAGTGCACAGTGAAATCAAACCTCACCAAATCAGGAAGTTCTTCCCAGACATCAACCTTGAAAATCTGAAAAGACCAAAGCATATTGAGCTTCTCATCAGCCACCGTGAAGGAAGACTCGCTCCACAAAGAGTAAAGGTAATTGGGGACCTGGTGCTTTGGGAAAGCCCATTAGGAATGACTGTTGGGGGAGCACATCCAAACCTCTTTGAAGAAGTGGATGTGGCTATGCATAGATCCAAAACACACTTTGCCCGGTCTATGAGAACTACAGCAGTGAAATATCAGGAAATTGCTGAAACCAAGATGACGACAGCTGGCAGAGAGTTCTTAAACTGGTGGAAATGGGAAAGCATTGGAGCCGCCTGCGAACCCAAGTGCGGGGGATGCCGGTGCGGCAACTGTCAACCAGGAGGAAAAGAAATGACTATAAAAGAGGAAAAAGAGCTGGAAATCATAAGGAAAGGCCTAACCTATGTCAAAGCAGATGCACATAGTGACGAACCACACTGGGACACGAAATATCCCTGGATTGAAGATCCAACCTCGCTGCCCAACAACAGAAGTGCAGTTCAGGCCACTTTCCTGCGGACAGAGAAGCAGCTCAAGAAAGAACCAGAGTGGCGAGTGGCATACACAGCTCAAGTCCATGAGATGGTGGCAAGGAAAGCGGCAAAGAAACTCACCAAAGAGACCATTGCTGGCTGGCAAGGACCAGTGTGGTACGTCAGCCACTTGGTGGCGCCAAACCCGCATTCAGTTACAACACCTGTGCGATTGGTATGGAACAGCAGCCAGAGGTTCCAAGGACGCAGCATGAATGATCTCCTGCTGAAAGGGCCTGATGTCCTCAATCCCATCCGAGCAGTTCTACTCAGGTTCAGAAGAGGAGTCCATGCTGCTCTTGGTGACATTAAAAAAATGTACAATTCTGTGTGGCTAGAAGACCTGGAGATGCACCTCCACAGATTCCTCTGGAGAGACACTGAGGATGGAGAAATTGAGGAATATGCCATCACCAGAGTCAACATCGGTGATCGACCAGCAGGGTGCATCGCACAACTCGCCATGAGAGAGACAGCCAAGCTGCCCAAGTTCGCTCACCTGAAAGAGGAATGTAGGATCGTGGAAGAGGACACGTATGTTGATGATTTGTTGACATCCCATAATGACCTGGAACAGCTGGAGGAAAATACAAGAAGAGTGGAGGAAATCCTAAAGTCAGGCGGGTTCTTTCTCAAGCCTTGGGTCCGATCAGGCCAAAGTGGGAGGCGGGAGTCTGTACCAATAGAGCTGAAATCCTCATCGGACAGGATCCTCATTCTCCCAAATCAGATGAGTGAAGATGAAAACAAAGCCCTTGGTGTTGGATACCTCGTTGGAAAAGACAGACTCTACCCCATGACCTCCATCAATTTCTCAAGAAGAAAGAAGAAGATGAGAATGGGCCAAAATCTCCTGGTGGGAGAGGTGAGAGAAGAAACTCCAGATCCACTGACAAGAAGACAACTGCTTAGCCAGGTCGCTAGCCTGTACGACCCAATAGGTCTTGTCACACCTGCTAAGCAGAAAGGTGCCATTCTTGTCAGGAAAGCTTTTCAAGAAGCAGCTGGAAGCAAAACTCTGACCAGAGACACATGGGACAAACCTTTGTCTGGAAAGTTGAGAGAAGAAGCCATCTCACTGTTTGAGGAATACACGCGCCTCAGCCAAATCACCTTCCACAGAAGCCTCACACCAGCCAATCGGATTGGAAAACCCTGGGGAATAACCTTCTCTGATGGAAGTGACAGAAGCTATGGAGCTGTGGTGTACCTCAGATGGGAGACTGAAGAAGGCATTCAAGTCAGACTGACAGAGTCCAAAGCCAAGCTCACACCCATCGACCAGAAAGGAGAGGCAGTGAAAGCTGAAATCTGTGGTGCTGTCTTTGCTACACGGCTCAGAAGGTATATTGAAAAACACAGTCGGATGGAAATTGAATGTTGGCTCCATCTGCTGGACAGTCAAACTGTTCTGGGATCAATCCAAAGAGAGAGCTACGGATATCAGACCTTCTTCGCAAACAGAGTTGGAGAGATCCAGAAGTCCACGTCTATTGAAGATTGGAGATGGATTCCAGGAGACCTGAATATTGCTGATCTCATAACAAGAGGAGCATCACCAGAGGACCTTAGAAAGGATTCTGTGTGGCAGGAGGGACCAGAGTTTCTAAAACATCCTGTGGATGAGTGGCCGACAAAGTCAGCCAAAGAGGTTGCTGCGAATGCCAAAGCGAGCATTGACAAGTTTCAAAGGAAGTCTTTCACAGCAGTGGTAACCAGAGCACAGGCAAAAAGAAACCAGGATGATGTGCCATCTAGTATAGAAAAAACTCCGAAACCTACTCATGTCAGAAATGACCACAATTCTTGTGAACAAAAGTCCAAGATCCAAGTCCGAAGACCACCTGCCGGTTCTGCTGTACAAAGAATCCTGGACATAAAGAAATTCAGCAGCCTGACCAAGCTGATCCATGTCATTGCCTGGGTATGGAGAGCAGTCAGGAAGTGGCAAACTCTGATCAAACGCTCAGCCTCAAGTAAGCTAAAATATCAGGAAAAATCACCACAAATGTGCAAGCAAGCAGTACTCACTGCCATCGAGTGTGAAGATGTGCTCAGGGATCTTTTTCTTGCAGCCCAAGAAGGCATAATCTTTCAGGACACCACACTGAATAGACTTGCTGTGTTCAGAGAGGAACAGACTGGACTTTTGCTCTGTGGAGGAAGATGTCAGATTTTTAATGAAGAAAAATCAGCAGTGCCAATCATACCTTATGATGCATGGGTATCCACTCTCCTTGCCCAAGAAGCACACAATGCCAACCATGAAGAGATTGCAGGAACACTCCTTCGGATGAGGAAGAAGGCATGGGTGGTAAAAGGTCGTAAAGTGGCTCAAAAGATTGTGAACAATTGTGTTGCATGCAGAAAAGCCAGAGCTAAAAGATGCCAGCAAATCATGAGTGACCTTCCACCTGAGCGTATAACACCAGCTAATCCCTTTGAGTACACAACAGTGGACCTATTTGGACCTTATGAAGTGAAGGATGAGGTGAGAAAGAAAGTGAAACTCAAAGTATGGGGAATAGTCTTCTGCTGCATGGCATCCAGAGCCATACACACACATGTTGTCAGTGACCAGTCAGCTGAAGGCTTCCTGCTGGCCTACCAACGATTCACAGCACTGAGAGGGCACCCAAAAAAGCTGTGGTCAGATCCTGGGAAAAACTTTGTGGGTGCAAA
Organism: Nerophis lumbriciformis; assembly: GCF_033978685.3. Classification (NCBI taxonomy): domain Eukaryota; kingdom Metazoa; phylum Chordata; class Actinopteri; order Syngnathiformes; family Syngnathidae; genus Nerophis; species Nerophis lumbriciformis. Next base: position 6,208,658 of record NC_084584.2, on the reverse strand, counting down.
ACCTGCCCTTAAAGAGCTCTATTTGTTCCTTGACCGGCTGGAAAAGTCAAATATTGAGAGTGAAGCCGCCAAGAATGGCACAGGATGGAGCTGGAAAATCCACCCTGCGGACTCACCTCACAGGAACGGAGCTGCAGAGGCGGCGGTGCGCACTGTGAAGCGGGCCCTTCACAGTCTGGGAGGTGAAGGTGTCTTTACATGGAGTGAGTTTCAAACTTTTTTGTATTTAGCCTCCAACCTCGCAAATGAGAGACCCATTGACGCCAGGACCCAGAGTCGGGAGGACTGTGTGGAATACATCAGTCCAAATTCACTTCTACTTGGACGGGCTGGACCCAAAGGAGATCCAGCTAGCTTTGAGTTTGAAGGCTACCCTTACAAGAGACTAAAGGCCATACAAACAGAAGTTGACAGATTCTGGAAGAAATGGAGTCAGCTTGCTGGACCGAACCTCTTTGTGAGATCCAAATGGCACTCTGCCCACAGAAATGTGGCTATTGGAGATGTTGTCTGGATGGCTGACCAGAACGCCCTAAGGGGACAATACCGGCTCGCCAGAGTGACCAAAGTAAACGCTGACAGCAAGGGCATTGTGAGAGATGTGCACATCAGGACTTTTCCTAGCTATCCATTCTCCTCTGCAAAATCTGCTGAAAAGAAGGGAAAGCAGCACTCAAGTAAAATTCCGGCCACCATTCTTCACAGAGACGTCAGACGGATCATTGTTTTAATACCAGTTGAAGAACAAGAACAACATCATGCAAACGGAAGGTAAACTTGCCGGAACAGATGATGATGTGACCTCCTTGGGTTTAAAAACCAAGAGGTCAAGTGGGAGGTGTCAAGTCAAAGTACAGAGCAGCACAAACACCACTGATTTGTAGAGCACACGCCAGGCCTGAAGGGGCAACAGTGAGAGCTGAGGGCTGAAAATCTCCACCTGCTTCCAACAGATTGGTTTGATTGAGTTCACCTGCTCAGAGCACATGCTCAAAATGTTTGAGCTTCAGTCAGTCACCCCTTTGACATGCTGCTAAGAGTAAGGAAGACAGCTCCTGTTTGGACTCAGAAGACGCAACTGGTGAGGAAACCAAGGGAGAGAAGTTAATTTCACTGGGGAGAATCTTTAAAGAAGATAATTCCACTGATGTTTACACAATTGTTTAAGTTGACTGAAAGTAAATTTAAAAAAGTATCTGTGATGTTTAAGTTTATTCTTATAATTAGGATGGATTGTTTAAATTTCATTTCATTCATATTGTTGGAAATGTTTAAATGTATTCTTAAACCTAGACCTTATCAGTGGAAATTAATTTGGTTGGATTGATTTAAAAGAAAAGCAAAGCCTGTATTATGTTGTATGTTTATGAAACACTAATGTGTTTTTTTTCTGTTTGGTAAGGTTATCAAACTATTCAACCCCCACTATACTGCTATTCACCTATTCACCTATTCAACCCCCACTATTCGACTATTCATTTTGTTCATCCATTCATCTACACCAATAACCCACTTTATTTTATTGCTTCAAATCAAACATCAATAAATCACAAGGAAAAAGGATTGAGTTGTCCCTTTGAGTCCTTCCTGAGTCCAACTGGCCCTTTCAAGTTCGGGCAAGGCTGTGAAAAAACCTGGAGAACTTGACAGTGTGGGTTCACAGTGTGGCGCATATTTGTAACAGTGTTAAACTTGTTTATACGGCCACCCTCAGTGTGACCTGTATGGCTGTTGACCAAGAATGCTTTGCATTCACTTGTGTGTGTGAAAAGCCGTAGATATTATGTGATTGGATTTATTTAATTAAGGTTTATTGGTGCTCTGTACTTCTCTCTACGTCCGTGTACACAGCGGCGTTTTAAAAAGTCATAAATTTTACTTGTTGAAACCGATACCGATAATTTCCGATATTACATTTTAAAGCATTTATCGGCCGATAATATCGACAGTCCGATATTATCGGACATTTCTAGTGGCATCCTATGACAGTTCCACGCTGGAAATCACTGAGGACAGCCCATTCTTTCACAAATGTTTGTAGGAACAGTCTCCATGCCTAAGTGCTTGATTTTATACACCTGTGGCCGGGCCAAGTGATTAGGACACCTGATTCTCATCATTTGGATGGGTGGCCAAATACTTTTGGCAATATAGTGTAGGTCCCCTTTAAAAAAAAGTTCCAAAGGTCCTTTTTCCCTTTCTTCATGGGAGGTCCTGGAAGGACGGGTGAAGTAAAAATATGGCACGCTGCCTCGTAGGTGGAAAATGACAGCGTTTGTTGCTTGTGTTGTGTTGTGAAGGGTGACAGCAGAACACTCACCTGCCGTTTGTGCGGGGTTGATTCCTATTCCGTCTGCAAGGAAAGAACGCGAGTCAAACGTGCGCACAAATGAGAAACATGATTGACGCCATCTGCTATGTAACGAGAAGCAAACGTAAAGGCGACCTCAGTGACACAACCACACACCTGCCTTGGACTTACCTTGTGGTGCATTGGGTACACCTTACTGTCTAATGAGATCTGATGCAATAAACGACAACAGTGTTCATAGGAACATCACCACAGTGGAGTTTTTAATCAATCAATCAATCAAAGTTGACTTATATAGCCCTAAATTACGAATGTCTCAAAGGGCTGCACAAGCCACAACGACATCCTGGGCTCAGATCCCACATCAGGGCAAGGAAAAACTCAACCCAATGGGATGACATTGAGAAACCTTGGAGGGGACCGCAGATGGTTATCTATCTATTATCTAGCATAATATTGTGAGAGTCCAGTCCATAGTGGATCTAGCATAATATTGTGAGAGTCCAGTCCATAGTGGATCTAGCATAATAATGTGAGAGTCCAGTCCATAGTGGATCTAACATAATATTGTGAGAGTCCAGTCCATAGTGGATCTAACATAATATTGTGAGAGTCCAGTCCATAGTGGATCTAGCATAATATTGTGAGAGTCCAGTCCATAGTGGATCTAGCATAATAATGTGAGAGTCCAGTCCATAGTGGATCTAACATAATATTGTGAGAGTCCAGTCCATAGTGGATCTAGCATAATAGTGTGAGAGTCCAGTCCATAGTGGATCTAGCATAATAGTGTGAGAGTCCAGTCCGTAGTGGATCTAACATAATAGTGAGAGTCCAGTCCATAGTGGATCTAGCATAATAGTGTGAGAGTCCAGTCCATAGTGGATTTAGCATAATATTGTGAGAGTCCAGTCCATAGTGGATCTAACATAATAGTGAGAGTCCAGTTCATAGTGGATCTAACATAATAGTGAGAGTCCAGTTCATAGTAGATCTAACATAATAGTGAGAGTCCAGTCCATAGTGGATCTAACATAATAGTGAGAGTCCAGTTCATAGTGGATCTAACATAATAGTGAGAGTCTAGTCCATAGTGGATCTAACATAATAGTGAGAGTCCAGTCCATAGTGGATCTAACATAATAGTGAGAGTCCAGTCCATAGTGGATCTAGCATAATATTGTGGGAGTCCAGTTCATAGTGGATCTAACATAATAGTGTGAGAGTCCAGTCCATAGTGGATCTAACATAATAGTGAGAGTCCAGTCCATAGTGGATCTAACATAATAGTAAGAGTCAAGTCCATAGTGGATCTAACATAATAGTGTGAGTCCAGTCCATAGTGGATCTAACATAATAGTGAGAGTCCAGTCCATAGTGGATCTAACATAATAGTGTGAGAGTCCAGTCCATAGTGGATCTAACATAATAGTGTGAGAGTCCAGTCCATAGTGGATCTAGCATAATATTGTGAGAGTCCAGTCCATAGTGGATCTAACATAATAGTGAGAGTCCAGTCCATAGTGGATCTCGCATAATATTGTGAGAATCCAGTCCATAGTGGATCTAGTTGATAGTGTGAGTCTAGTCCATAGATTATTAGATTCCAGTCCATTATGTCAAGATGATTCCTCTTATTGAGTGAAAATTCATATTTTAGTCGTAACAGTCCTCACGTGATGTATGGTGTATTTCTTCTCTTCCCTGCATTGGCCTGTTCTGTGTCTAAAAGACGCGACTCTTTTATAGCACGGAGATAGCTCTGCTTGGTTTGTCTTGTCACCGTCTTCCACACATCCCAACAACGTGGGACAAGGATTGTTCTGATGCCGAAGATCACTCATTTATATTGTGTTTGTCTTTTGGTCAAAAGGTTACTCTCTAAATTGTTTTTTTGTGATTGATACTGTATTACTGCCTCACCCAATATTTAACAACAAAAACTCTTGTTTTTGCTCGTCCTCCCCCCAAAAAAACAAGCCACTTCTCACTAACCCCTCTACTTTCTTCTTACATTCCCAAGGCGGATACAAAGATCTGGAAGTTTCTTTGTCTTGCTGTCTTTTCCCCCCCTTCCTTTAAGCAGCGTAGACTTGTTTCTCTGCAAACTGATGTTATTTTAGATTAGGGCTGCAACTAACCCTTATTTTGATAGTCGATTAGTCAACGACTATCTTAACGATTAGTCTACTAATCAGATAATAGAGCGTACGCGTATTTAATGGCTCTAATTTTTCCATCCACCTTTAAAACCTCTAAAGGCTTAGTGGCCACATGCGTGGACAGCAACTTTTAGTTCTTATTTCCAAAATTGTGTACACTACTGAATTGGGGTCTTACGGCCGCTTATGTGGACACTTATACTGCCATCTGGTGGTGTCAGAAGAGTATAACATACAATGGAATTTGGGAAGAAAAAAAAGTGTAAAAATAAGAATTAGCATGTCACTAAGCATGAAGTACACGTTTGTGTACTTATGGACTAAGTACTCATATAAAAAGATGATTCTTAGTTTTTACTCTAATTTGGGTCCAATAAGCCCAAATAGCAAGGAGAGAAAAAAAAAGCATGTAAACAAACAGCTTGGGCCTTAAGAGGTTAAAAGTTATTTTAGGCCTGTGCTTACGAACAACAAAGATGACGAATTAATTCATAAATATTTATTTATACTGCTCATTCAGCTGTTACAGTGATTATTAAATTGTTTCCATTAAAAAGAAAGTGAAGGCAAAGTGCTAAAAAAAAATGTTTTACCTTGATTATTAGACTTAGACTTCCTTTTTTATTGTCATTCAAATTTGAACTTTGCAGTACAGATAAGAACGAAATTTCGTTGCATTAGCTCATGGTAGTGCAGGGTAAAAAATCAATAAGGTGCAGATATAAATAAATAGATTACTGTACAGATAAATATATTGCACTTTTGCATATGCATCAACGTTTATGGATGTATGTTATATTGTCTTTATATTCCAGCCAGTTTATCCATTTTTGGGGGGAATTGAGGGGATTATGTATTAAAAACTGTTAAAATAGCAGCAATGAAAACAAACAACAAAATCTAACTTCCTCTAAAAGAGAAGCATTTTGTGATGTTTCAAAAGCGGCACACTGATATATTGACTATTGATTAACTATTGGCAATTGACGCTGCTTTGAAAAGTACTTAAAATCGATGTCGACAACGTTTAGCTGGCTGATTTAAGCTAAAAAGATAGTTATTTTTCACACAACTCACTAACACTCCTACCGAGGTTGAGAGGCGTCTTCCCTCCAGATGTCCGACATCCTACTTTTGCATTAAATGCTTGTGTAAAACATGTACTGCCATAAAAAACAAGGTCTGCTTTGCCAAATGAGCAAGACATTGATGTTTTTAGCATGAATAGGAAGAAATGTTAATGTTATCACTGGGGTGGACCCACCTCCTGCCGGGAAAACGAGCCACTGTTGTCAAATAAAATTGGGCGGCAAATGTTATTGTCGACTAATCCTTGCACCCCAAATACTTAAAAGACCATAGCTTCCTCTGGACATGTCTTTATTGAATAGGAAACATTCGAAAAACACTCACCATTAGTGATGATGGCGCTGGTGGCTGGGGGCACTTTGAACTGCAGAGAAGTGAAGCAGAGAAGCAGAGAATGAACGCAAAATACGAATATATTTAAAATTGATCAAGAAATTTGAGCGTTCAAAGCATATTTAAAAAAAAAAAATCCTGTAAACACTTTTGAGTGGGACCCTTGAGGGTCGAAGGGATGTTATTAACAATTTGGATTGTTAATAAAAATGGTAAGTAATAATTAAGAATTAAATAAATGTTGTTATGAATTATTGACCTGTTCAAGGCTCAGATAACTTCACATCAAATATTGAATAATTTAACTTTTGGGGCGGAATATTGCATATTTTTTTGACAAAAAGGCCAACGTTGCTATACAACATTCAAAAAAATAAAAAAACTACTTAAAATCAACAATTATATTTAAAATTGATCTAGAAATGTTAGAGTTCAATGTATATAAAAAAAAAATATATATATATATATATGAATTAAATACTTTTGAGTGGGACCCTTGAGGGTGGATTTTTAATAAAAACAGTCAATGCTCAAAAAATCATAAAGAATTAAATAAATGTTATGAACTATTGACCTGTTTAAGGTTCAAATAACTTCACATGAAATATTGACAAATTAATTTTGGGGGGAGGAATATTGCATTTTTTTTTTTGACAAAAAAGAAAAAATTGCTATAAAACATTCAAAAAAAAGAAGAAAAAAAACTACTTAAAATCAACAAATATATTTAAAATTGATCTAGAAATGTTAGAGTTCAATGTATATACAAATATATATATATGAATTAAATACTTTTGAGTGGGACCCTTGAGGGTGGAATGGACCTATAATGTGGATTTTTAATAAAAACAGTCAATGCTCAAAAATAATTAAGAATTATAATAAATGTTGTTATGAATTATTGACCTGTTTAAGGCTCAGATAACTTCACATCAAATATTGAATAATTTAACTTTTGGGGCGGAATATTGCATATTTTTTTGACAAAAAGGCCAACGTTGCTATACAACATTCAAAAAAATAAAAAAACTACTTAAAATCAACAATTATATTTGCTCAAAAATAATTAAGAATTAAATAAATGTTGTTATGAATTATTGACCTGTTCAAGGCTCAGATAACTTTACATTAAATATTGACAAATTAATTTTAGGGGGAGGAATATTGCATTTTTTTTTTTTTTTGACAAAAAGGACAAAATTGCTATACAACATTCAAAAAAAAGAAGAAAAAAAACTACTTAAAATCAACAAATATATTTAAAATTGATCTAGAAATGTTAGAGTTCAATGTATATAAAAATATATATATATGAATTAAATACTTTTGAGTGGGACCTTTGAGGGTGGAATGGACCTATAATGTGGATTTTTAATAAAAACAGTCAATGCTCAAAAATAATTAAGAATTATAATAAATGTTGTTATGAATTATTGACCTGTTTAAGGCTCAGATAACTTCACATCAAATATTGAATAATTTAACTTTTGGGGCGGAATATTGCATATTTTTTTGACAAAAAGGCCAACGTTGCTATACAACATTTAAAAAAATATAAAAAACTACTTAAAATCAACAATTATATTTAAAATTGATCTAGAAATGTTAGAGTTCAATGTATATATATAAAAAAAAATATATGAATTCAATAATTTTGAGTGGGACCCTTGAGGGTGGATTTTTAATAAAAACAGTCAATGCTCAAAAAATCATAAAGAATTAAATAAATGTTATGAACTATTGACCTGTTTAAGGTTCAAATAACTTCACATGAAATATTGACAAATTAATTTTGGGGGGAGGAATATTGCATTTTTTTTTTTTGACAAAAAGGACAAAATTGCTATACAACATTAAAAAAAAAGAAGAACAAAAACTACTTAAAATCAACAAATATATTTAAAATTGATCTAGAAATGTTAGAGTTCAATGTATATAAAAAAATATATATATGAATTAATTACTTTTGAGTGGGACCCTTGAGGGTGGAATGGACCTATAATGTGGATTTTTAATAAAAAAACAGTCAATGCTCAAAAATAATTAAGAATTATAATAAATGTTGTTATGAATTATTGACCTGTTCAAGGCTCAGATAACTTCACATCAAATATTGAATAATTTAACTTTTGGGGCGGAATATTGCATATTTTTTTGACAAAAAGGCCAACGTTGCTATACAACATTCAAAAAAATAAAAAAACTACTTAAAATCAACAATTATATTTAAAATTGATCTAGAAATGTTAAGAGTTCAATGTATATAAAAATATATATATATATGAATTAAATACTTTTGAGTGGGACCCTTGAGGGTGGATTTTTAATAAAAACAGTCAATGCTCAAAAAATCATAAAGAATTCAAATCAATGTTATGAACTATTGACCTGTTTAAGGTTCAAATAACTTCACATGAAATATTGACAAATTAATTTTGGGGGGAGGAATATTGCATTTTTTTTTTTTGACAAAAAGGACAAAATTGCTATAAAACATTAAAAAAAAAGAAGAAAAAAAACTACTTAAAAGCCATCCATCCATCCATTTTCTACCGCTTATTCCCTCAACAAATATATTTAAAATTGATCTAGAAATGTTAGAGTTCTATGTATATAAAAATATATATATATATGAATTCAATGTATATAAAAAAATATATATATGAATTAAATACTTTTGAGTGGGACCCTTGAGGGTGGAATGGACCTATAATGTGGATTTTTAATAAAAACAGTTAATGCTAAAAAATAATTAAGAATTATAATAAATGTTATGAATTATTGACCTGTTTAAGGCTCAGATAACTTCACATCAAATATTGAATAATTTAACTTTTGGGGCGGAATATTTTTGACGAAAAGGCCAACGTTGCTATACAACATTCAAAAAAATAAAAAAACTACTTAAAATCAACAATTATATTTGCTCAAAAATAATTAAGAATTAAATAAATGTTGTTATGAATTATTGACCTGTTCAAGGCTCAGATAACTTTACATTAAATATTGACAAATTAATTTTAGGGGAAGGAATATTGCATTTTTTTTTGACAAAAAGGACAAAATTGCTATACAACATTCAAAAAAAAGAAGAAAAAAAAACTACTTAAAATCAACAAATATATTTAAAATTGATCTAGAAATGTTAGAGTTCAATGTATATAAAAATATATATATATGAATTAAATACTTTTGAGTGGGACCCTTGAGGGTGGAATGGACCTATAATGTGGATTTTTAATAAAAACAGTCAATGCTCAAAAATAAGAATTATAATAAATGTTATGAATTATTGACCTGTTTAAGGCTCAGATAACTTCACATCAAATATTGAATAATTTAACTTTTGGGGCGGAATATTGCATATTTTTTTTGACAAAAAGGCCAACGTTGCTATACAACATTCAAAAAAACTACTTAAAATCAACAATTATATTTAAAATTGATCTAGAAATGTTAGAGTTCAATGTATATAAAAAATATAGATATATATGAATTAAATAATTTTGAGTGGGACCCTTGAGGGTGGATTTTTAATAAAAACAGTCAATGCTCAAAAAATCATAAAGAATTCAAATCAATGTTATGAACTATTGACCTGTTTAAGGTTCAAATAACTTCACATGAAATATTGACAAATTAATTTTGGGGGGAGGAATATTGCATTTTTTTTTTTTTTGACAAAAAGGACAAAATTGCTATACAACATTCAAAAAAAAGAAGAAAAAAAAACTACTTAAAATCAACAAATATATTTAAAATTGATCTAGAAATGTTAGAGTTCAATGTATATAAAAATATATATATATATGAATTAAATACTTTTGAGTGGGACCCTTGAGGGTGGAATGGACCTATAATGTGGATTTTTAATAAAAAAACAGTCAATGCTCAAAAATAATTAAGAATTATAATAAATGTTGTTATGAATTATTGACCTGTTTAAGGCTCAGATAACTTCACATCAAATATTGAATAATTTAACTTTTGGGGCGGAATATTGCATATTTGTTTTTGACAAAAAGGCCAACGTTGCTATACAACATTCAAAAAAATAAAAAAACTACTTAAAATCAACAATTATATTTGCTCAAAAATAATTAAGAATTAAATAAATGTTGTTATGAATTATTGACCTGTTCAAGGCTCAGATAACTTTACATTAAATATTGACAAATTAATTTTAGGGGGAGGAATATTGCATTTGTTTTTTTTTTTTGACAAAAAGGACAAAATTGCTATACAACATTCAAAAAAAAGAAGAAAAAAAAACTACTTAAAATCAACAAATATATTTAAAATTGATCTAGAAATGTTAGAGTTCAATGTATATAAAAACATATATATATGAATTAAATACTTTTGAGTGGGACCCTTGAGGGTGGAATGGACCTATAATGTGGATTTTTAATAAAAAAACAGTCAATGCTCAAAAATAATTAAGAATTATAATACATTTTGTTATGAATTATTGACCTGTTTAAGGCTCAGATAAGTTCACATCAAATATTGAATAATTTAACTTTTGGGGCGGAATATTGCATATTTTTTTGACAAAAAGGCCAACGTTGCTATACAACATTCAAAAAAATAAAAAAACTACTTAAAATCAACAATTATATTTAAAATTGATCTAGAAATGTTAGAGTTCAATGTATATTAAAAAAATATATATATATATGAATTAAATAATTTTGAGTGGGACCCTTGAGGGTGGATTTTTAATAAAAACAGTCAATGCTCAAAAAATCATAAAGAATTAAATAAATGTTATGAACTATTGACCTGTTTAAGGTTCAAATAACTTCACATGAAATATTGACAAATTAATTTTGGGGGGAGGAATATTGCATTTTTTTTTTTTTGACAAAAAGGACAAAATTGCTATACGACATTCAAAAAAAAGAAGAAAAAAAACCTACTTAAAATCAACAAATATATTTAAAATTGATCTAGAAATGTTAGAGTTCAATGTATATAAAAAAATATATATGTATGAATTAAATACTTTTGAGTGGGACCCTTGAGGGTGGATTTTTAATAAAAACAGTCAATGCTGAAAAAATCATAAAGAATTAAAATCAATGTTATGAACTATTGACCTGTTTAAGGTTCAAATAACTTCACATCAAATATTTGACCAATTAATTTTTGGGGGAGGAATATTACATAATGTTTGACAAAAAGGCCAAAATTGGTATACAACATTGAAAAAAATCAAAAAACAAGTTAAAATCAACAAATATATTTAAAATGAATCTACAAATGTTAGCGGTCAATGTATATATAAAAAAATATAACTTTGAATTACTTGAAACACTTTTGAGGGTCGAAGGGATGTTATTAACAATGTGGATTGTTAATAAAAATGGTCAATGTCCAAAAATAATTAAGAATTAAAATAAATGTTATGAATTATTGACCTGTTTAAGGCTCAAAAAACTTCACATTAAATATTTGACAAATTAATTTTTGGGGGAGGAATATTGCATATTTTTCTGACAAAAAGGACAAAATTGCTATACAACATTAAAAAAATTAAAAACAATTAAAACCTACTTAAAATCAACAAATATATTTAAAATTGATCTAGAAATTTTAGAGTTCAATGTATATATACATATATAAAAAATAAATAAATAAAATAAATAAATAAATATATATATATATATATAAATTAAATACTTTTGAGTGGGACCCTTGAAGGTGGAATGGACCTATAATGTGGATTTTTAATAAAAACAGTTAATGCTCAAGAAATCATAAATAATTCAAATCAATTTGATTAACTATTGACCTGTTTAAGGTTCAACTTCAAATAACTTCACATCAAATATTTGACTATTTTTTTGGGGGAGGAATATTTCATAATGTTTGACAAAAAGGCCACAATTGGTATACAACATTGAAAAAAATCAAAAAACAACTTAAATTCAACAAATATATTTAAAATTAATCTAAAAATGTTAGCGGTCAATGTATATACATAAAAATATATATTTGAATTAATTGAAACACTTTTGAGTGGGACCCTTGAGGGTCGAAGGGTTGTTATTAACAATGTGGATTGTTAATAAAAATGGTCAATACTCAAAAATAATTAAGAATTAAAATAAATGTTATGAATTATTGACCTGTTTAAGGCTCAAATAACTTCACATTAAATATTTGACAAATTAATTTTTGGGGAGGAATATTGCATATTTGTTTGACAAAAAGGACAAAATTGCTATACAACATTCAAAAAAATAAAAAATTAACTACTTAAAATCAACAAATATATTTAAAATTGATCTAGAAATTTTTGAGTTCAATGTATATAAAAATATATACATGAATTAAATACTTTTGAGTGGGACCCTTTAGGGTGGAATGGACCTACAATGTGGATTTTTAATAGAAACAGTTAATGCTCAAAAAATCATAAAGAATTCAAATCAATGTTATGAACTATTGACCTGTTTAAGGCTCAAATAACTTCACATCAAATATTTGACTAATTAATTTTTGGGTGAGGAATATTGCATAATGTTTGACAAAAAGGCCAAAATTTGTATACAACTTTGAAAAAAAATCAAAAAACCAACTTAAAATCAACAAATATATTTAAAATTAATCTACAAATGTTAAAAAAATAGTTATATAAAAATAAGTCAATGTTAAAAAATAATTAAGAATTCAAATCAATGTTGTTATGAATTATTGACCTGTTTAAGGCTCAAATAACTTCACATCAAATATTGAATAATTTAACTTTTGGGGAGGAATATTGCATATTTTTTTGACAAAAAGGCCAAAGTTGCTATACAACATTCAAAAAAATAAAAAATAAAATACTTAAAATCAACAAATATATTTAAAATTGATCTAAAAATTTTAGAGTTCAGTGTATAAATAAAAAAAAAAAAAGGAATTAAACACTTGAGTGGGACCCTTGAGGGTGGAAGAGACCTACAATGTGCATTTTTATTAAAAACAGTCCATCCATCCATCCATTTTCTACCGCTTATTCCCTTTTGGGGTCGCGGGGGGCGCTGGAGCCTATCTCAGCTACAATCGGGCGGAAGGCGGGGTACACCCTGGACAAGTCGCCACCTCATCGCATTGAGTATTGACTGTTTTTTATTAAAAACAGTCAATACTCAAAAAGTAATAATGAATTAAAATCAATGTTGTTATGAATTATTGACCTGTTTAAGGCTCCTATAAGTTCACATCAAATATTTGAAAAGTCCACCGGTGCTACAGCAGCTGACAGGATGATGGAGGAAGCCGGCTGGCGGCGGCAGATAACATTAGCTCCTCCCAGGAGTGAAGTTAGGATGAGCGAGTTTGGGGGGAAAAAAAAAAGTCTGTCTCTCAAATGCTGGTGATGGAGAAGAAAAAAAAACCCTGACGCTTGCGGTTATTTATCGCACTAATCACAACCTCCATGTTGATTAATCGTGCGGCCATAGCACATGTCCCCTCAGACTCATAGTGATAGCGTTTCTTACGCCCACCTCCAATTTTCTTACAAAAAATGACAAACATCGCCGGTAAAAGAGGTTTAATGTTCCGTTATTGTTGAATTCAAGATGTATTCAGTTTGAATGGGGGTGCTAGAAAGGGACCTGTAGAGGTTTACTATGACAGTCACACAACTACTACTATGGGGGGATAAAGAACAACGTCTCAATGAAGTGATAACCATGTAACTCTACAAGGAGATGTACAGCCATCCAAACATCACTTTGTTAACTCGCGCTAACATGTATTCAAGAAGGGCTGCAGTTGGCAACATATCCTAGTTCCTGATGCTTCTCACCCTCGCTGACGTCACACGTAATGCTGGGCGACATGGCGGAAAACTGTATTACCGTAGGTGTTTTATACAGACCGATAAAATGTTTTTATTGGAAATGTAACCTTCCTCAGGTTATAATGCCCTCAGCTATCAAGGCAGAAAGGAAATTATTATTATTGTTAATTATTTGTATTTTTTATGACCTATGGAAAATAAGAATAAAATATATATATATGTATATATATATATATATATATATATATATATATATATATTTTTTTTTTTTTTTAAATGTATTTATTTTTTAAATTTTTTATGTAACCTTCCTCTGATTATAATGCCCTCAGCTATCAAGGCAGAAAGGAAATTATTATTATTGTTAATTATTTGTATTTTTTATGACCTATGGAAAATAAGAATTAAAAAAAAAAAAATATATATATATATACAGTATATATATATTTTTTTATTTTTATTTTATTTCTTTTTATGTAACCTTCCTCTGATTATAATGCCCTCAGCTATCAAGGCAGCAAGGAGATGTCATCACAAGCATGGAAAACAATGTAAACAACATTTAAGACTTAACAATAAGATCTTAAAATAGGGAATGTGTAAGAAATGCTTCATAAAGCGTCAGAAAATAGTGCAAAGTGTGAAAATGTAAACAGAGAAACTTCAGAACTATTTTCTGCAGGTTTAGTGCCAGGAAATAACGGCTGTGTAACATGATTTTACCCTGTTATTCTTATTTAACTATAAAAAATCATTTTTGTTATGCAGTAAATATTTAAATTATATTATTATTATTATATCGGTTGATATCAATAATTATTGATAATATTTTTTATGACCTATAGAAAATAAGAAGAAGGAGAATAAAATATTTTATATTTTTATTTAAAATTGAGCCTTCCTCTGATTATAATCCCTCAGCTATCAAGGCAGAAAAGAAATGTCAACACAAGCATGGAAAACACTCAAACAATGTCAACAAAATAGTAAAATCACGTTGAAGACTTAACAATAAGCTCTTAAAATAAGGAATATGTAAGAAATGCTTTATAAAGTGTAAGAAAATAGTGCAAAGTGTGAAAATGTAAACATTGAGAAACCTGAGAAGAACTATTTTCTGCTGGTTTAGTGCCAGGAAACAACGACTGTAACATGATTTTGCCCTGTTATTCTTATTTAACTATAAAAATTATTTTTTGTTATGCAGTAATTATTTAAATTGTATTATTATATCGGTCGAAATCAATAATTATTTATATTTTTTATGACTTATGGAAAATAAGAAGGAGAATAAAATATTCTATATTTTTATTTAAAATGTAACCTTCCTCTGATTATAATGCCCTCAGCTATCAAGGCAGAAAGGAAACACTCAAACAATGTCAACAAAATAGTAAAATCACATTGAACACTTAACAATAAGATCTTAAAATAAGGAATATGTAAGAAATTATTTATAAAGTGTAAGACAATAGTGCAAAGTGTGAAAATGTAAACAGAGAGACACCTGAGAAGAACCATTTTCTGCAGGTTTAGTGGCAGAAAGTTACAGCTGTGCTCTAAAGCAGTGGTCCCCAACCACCGGTCCGGGGACCGGTACCGGTCCGTGACACATTTGCTACCGGGCCGCACAGAAACATTATTAATTAAATAAACTACCGCATTTTCTCCCACTTAACTTCCGCTTGTCCCACTAAACACACCAATACGTTTGTTAATAGATGTATATTACAACTCCTTTGTTATAGTGCATGGCACAATGCACACTATTTGACGTATAAAATGTTAATGTGCCAGATTGTAACCAAAGGCTAATTGTTCATGCTGATTTTTTTGCTGTTTTTATCTGCCACATGTAGAAAGCTGGTCCGTGAAAATAACGCATACTAGAGATGCGCGGATAGGCAATTATTTCATCCGCAACCGCATCAGAAAGTCGTCAACCATCCGCCATCCACCCAATCTAACATTTGATCAGAACCGCACCCGCCCGTTGTTATATATCTAATATAGACGATGCAAGGCATTAGTGAGGTTATAAAGCTTTTGCCTGTTAAAGAAAGGAGACTGATCCAATGCAGCACAGACATTCGCGTGCCACGCTGTCACGACCCAGACGCACACCAGTGCGCAATCATATGGGAGCCGCGCTGAGCGCACCTCCAAGCGCGTCTCGCTGCCGGCGACGGCCGGGTATGGGCCCGACGCTCCAGCGCCATCCATTTTCAGGGCTAGTTGATTCGGCAGGTGGGTTGCTACACACTCCTTAGCGGGTTCCGACTTCCATGGCCACCGTCCTGCAGTCTATATCAACCAGGGTGAGCCCCACCCCTTTCGTGAGCGCACTGCGCGCGGAGTGACCCCTGTTACGCGCCCCCGGCAACAGGGGTGGCGGGCAGGTAAGCTGCGCGGGCGGAGCGCGCGGAGTGACCCCTGTTACGAGCCCCCGTCCACCGGGGTGGCGGGCAGGTAAGCTGCTTACCCGCTGCGCGTGACGCCGGCTGCGGCGAAGGCGGACGAGGCGGGGTGTCGGTGCGGTGGGCGCGGTGGTGACCCTGGACGTGCGTCGGGCCCTTCTCGCGGATCGCCTCAGCTACGGCTCCCGGTGGGGCCCTCTCGGGGGAAGGGGCCTCGGTCCCGGACCCCGGCGAGGCGTCCCTTCTCCGCTCCGTAAAAGTGTCCATCTCTTTTTTTTTTTTTCTTCTGTTGTGGCATATGCAGCAGGTGCCTGCTCGTTTTTCGTATGTGGGTAACAACATTTAACTATGTATATACATTTCTGAATTGGTTTAACTGCCACCCGCCTGAATCTATTTAAAATCTAATTTTTTTTTATTTCAACCGCCCGCCCGACCCGACCCGACCCGACCCGACCCGCGGATAAAATCTAATTTTTTTTTATTTCATCCGCCCGATCCGCGGATAATCCGCGGTTGTGCCCGCACACACCGCGCATCTCTAACGCATACATTAAAGCGGTCCCTGGTGGAAAAAAGGTTGGGGAACCGTGCTCTGAAGGGTGAGCGTGGCTAAGGTAGTGTAGTATCAGCAGGTCTTGCCTTGCATCATTTACAGACCACATTGGTCTGACTACGGTCCAGGTGACTTTTCCTCTTTTATCTACATTTTTTCCATTTTGACTTACTCTTCTCACTCCATGCAAATAATCAACCAAACTTGATGCTGTCACCTGATTGGCTGTCAGCGTGTCACACTTCACTTCCTGAGAGCGAGTGCCTTTTGCTCATGCAACCAACCTTGCTTCCATATTTCCGCGTTCTTCCGACGAAGAAGAAAAAAAATACGCATTTTTTTATTGATATCGAGCACATGTCCATCGCGATATATTTTGATATCGTTTTATCGCCCAACCCTATGTTACATTGCTACAAAAGTGCAGTGGGGATGAGATCCAGATGAGCAGTGCATTCAGCCACAATGTATTGTAGGAACCAAGGAATAGACACACTATATTATCTCACAGTATTATTCATTCATAATAATAATTATTATTATTCTTACCTCCTCAGCAGCAAACTTCAGAACTGCTGTGAATGGTGTGCTGTCAGGGACGCTCAGTCTGCAACAAAATAACATTTAAAACATAAATACTCAAAATTTGATGCCATGATGTCGATTAATTGCAACTCTCTGGCGTTTACTAGTGTTTTCAGTGACATTTAATCTGTCTTTTATTTCATTTACACTCGTGGATAGACACATAAAATCAAAACATGCAGAGGCCATTTTCACAACTAATACAATATATTAATTTTTTTTTTTTACTTTTCAGGCTCTCCTCAAGTTTGGTCCCGGGGACCTGGAAGGGTCTAAGTCGCAGGTGTCAAAATCAAGGCCCAGATGTGGCCACTTCATTTTATTTGGCCCTGGAAAGCCTGGAAATAATATGCATCAATAAAGTACTGTAACTTTTCTTACTAAATGTATTCTTTCTTTCTATTTTGGGAGGGGGAAAAAAATACATGGACTCAAAGTAATCGCAAATGATGTTAACTTAAATATTGTCTAATTATGTAAAAATATATTATCAAACATTCAAACCATTTTTTTTTTTTAAACGGAAATAAATACTAATAATGATTTCAAAGCAATGTTGTGCAATGTAAAAAAACCCCAATAGATTTCATGGTAAAATTGTGAAATTTACTGTGGTTTTTACAGCATTTTTCTCTCAATGAAAAAAACTGTAATTTCTTTTTACTGTAAAAAACTGTGGTGCATTTACAGTAATACACCAAAAAATATACAATTGTTGATTTGCGGTAAAAAAAACTAACTGGCAGCTCAGGTGCCAAAATGTTACTGGAAAATTGCAATTTTTTTATTTACAGTAAAAAAAAACTAATGTAATTTTATCTGGCAACATAGCTGCCTTTTTTTATTTATCATAAAAACGATAGTACTATTTTTCCATTTACAGTAATACACTACATTTTGAGGTGAAATTATTGCAACTTACCCTATTTTATACAATAGAATGGCATTGTAAGAGAAAGGGAAAGAAAGGTACAAAAAGTTTAAAGTAAAAAATATAAGTTGCATTAACAACTAAGCAAATAAACTATAATTTTTTTTACTGAATAAACTGTGGTGCCGTTTTGGCATTTACAGTAATACACCGAAAAATCTACAGTTGTTGATTTGCGGTAAAAAAAACCCCCAAAAAACTGGCGACTCAGGTGCCAAAATGTTACTGTAAAATAGATTTGTTTTTAATTTACAGTAAAAAAAAACTAATGTAAATTTTCTGGCAACATAGCTGCCTTTTTTTGTGCAATGTAAAAAAAAACCCAATAGATTTCATGGTAAAATTGTGAAATTTACTGTGGTTTTTACAGCATTTTTCTCTCAATGAAAAAAAACTGTACTTTTTTTTTACTGTAATAAACTGTGGTGCATTTACAGTAATACACCAAAAAAATCTACAGTTGTTGATTTGCGGTAAAAAAAAAACTAACTGGCAGCTCAGGTGCCAAAATGTTACTGGAAAATTGCAATTTTTTTTATTTACTGTAAAAAAAACTAATGTAATTTTTTCTGGCAACATAACTGACTTTTTTTTTAATTTATCATAAAAATGATAGTACTATTTGTCCATTTACAGTAATACACTACATTTTGAGGTGAAATTATTGCAACTTATCCTATTTTTTTTTTTTTTACATTTTAGTTTTTAAAAAATCTACTAATAAAATGCATTAAAAAATGGTGTAATAATAGTATTCACTGTTAGAAGCTGCCCTCTGGGGCCAAACATAACTGCGATGTGGCCCTCAGTGAAAACGTCTGACACCTCTGGTCTAAGTCATGTTTTTTTTTTCTAAACAAGTCATATATTTTTATTCAAAAAAATATAACTTCAGGTCTATCTGTCTATATAAAGTTGTTTTATTCTTATGTTGTATCCCCTTTTTGTCAAAACCCTATTTTTGTGGTAAAAAAAACACAAAATATGCAATATTTCCACGTATGATACAGTAGGTAAGTTTGTGTTTTTGCTTCATCCCTGTGAGAATCCTGCGTGTGACTGAAGCATTAGGAGGGGGACTGTATAGGACTAGCTGCAGGTATCATCTCTTTCAGACTTATCAGGTCGGTCGTGCATTCTTTACACTTTCTTCACTCACGCTTTAAGTGAGAGCTGAGGCTTAAGTACAACCTTACTTACTTATTTGAAGAAATTGGAGCCTTAAATAGCTCAATAATTCATAACATTGGTTTTAATTAATTATTCTTTTTTGAGTAATGAGTTTTTATGAATAAATCCCACTAATATTATTGGGGATCCTAAAGGGTCCAAGTAATAAAAGTGTTAAAAATAAGGCACAGATATTTTTTTTAATTTTTTTTTTTTACTTTCAACACTTAAATCTCTCGATTACCTTCCGGTCTAAGTTTTTATTATTTTTTCATCTATTTGTTGTATGCCCTATTATTTGTAAAAAAAATTAAATAAAAGAATAAACACAAATTACACAATATTTTCACCAAAAAATATTTAAAAGTGGAATATTTGATGTGAAGTAAACGGAGCGTTGAATAGGTAAATATTTCCAAATAATATTGACAAAAAAAAATAAAAAAGCCTGCATGGCAGCTTTGTTATTAGGGTCAACATTGCAACTTTTTCTTGTGATACCTTTTTGCTCTTTTATTCCACTTTTTTATGTTTTGTTTTTTTAATAGTATGTCTAGAATGTTAATTAAAAAAAATCACTTTCACGTCTAAGTTTTTATTAATTGTTCATGTTTTTGCTGTATGCCCTTTTTGTCAAAGAAAACAAACACTCATAATACGCAATATTTCCACCAAAAAATATTGCAAAAAAGTGGAATATCTGATGTGAAGTAAACAGCATTGAATAGGTCAATATTTTAAAACAATATTAACTTTAAAAGAAAAAAAACAGCCTGCATAGCAGCTTTGTCATTAGGGTCAACATTGCAACTTTTTCTTGTTATACCTTTTTGCTCTTTTATTCCACTTTTTTATGTTTTGATTATTAATAGTATGTGTAGAATGTTAATTTAAACTAGATGAGGCAATCAATTCCTGAAGGAATTGCGTGTGAATGCTCCAATGCTGAAGTTGAACTGAAATCCTGGATTTTTTTTTAGAATTGTTGAAGTAGAGCACACAATTACCAAACAGGCTGAATATTTTTAAGATGGAACAGTTTGAATCAGACGAAAAATGTGGGAGTTGTGAAACTTTGAAGAATGTTCCATTTATTTCAATGGGAATTTCCCAAAAAATTGGGGATTTCGGGAAAAGCGGGAACTTTTGGAAAAGCGGGAACTTTTGGTCAAAATGGTAAAAAACTTGAATGGTTGGTGTTGGAATGCTTAAAATCGGTCAAGAAATGTTGAAGTAGTAACATGCTGAATTGAGAAATGGCATTACGGAATTCCTGGAATTTCGGGAAAACCGGAATGTTTTCCAGTTCAAAAAACAACTTAATTTTTTGTCCTGATTAAGAGGAATGTTTTGACAGTGGAACGGTTGAAATGCCTTGAAAAATGTGGATGGAGTAGTCGCCAGAAAAAAGGGTGGAAATAGGGCTTTGGAAAACCAGGTATTCTGGAAAATCCTGGAATTGTTTTCATCTTGGAAAAAGAGTATTTTGAATTTCCAGGATGGTGAAATGTGTTGAAGGTGGAATTGTTTGAATGGGTTGAAAAAATGTGAAAATGGTGGAAGTTTGAAAAATGGCCAATTCATTTGGAATGGGAAAAATGTCCCGGAAAACCTGGAATTCTGGGAAATCTGGGAATTTGTCAAAGGAAAGTCCACGATTCCTGAATAGGCTGGACAGTTTTGAAGTTGGAACAGTTTGAATAAGATGAAAAATGTGGGGAGTTGTGAAACTTTGATAAATGTCCCATTTATTTCAATGGGAATTTCCCCCCAAAATTACGAATTTCGGGAAAAGCGGGAACTTTGGTCAAAATGGGAAAAAACTTGAATGGTTGGTGTTGGAATTCTTAAAATCGGGCAAGAAATGTTGAAGTAGTTACATGTTGAAATGAGAAATAGCATTACGGAATTCCTGGAATTTCGGGAAATTTTTCCAGTTAAAAAAAAAAAAAAGTTTTTTTGTCCTGATTAAGAGGAATGTTTTGACGGTGGAACGGTTGAAATGCCTTGAAAAATGTGGAAGGAGTAGTCACCAGAAAAAAGGGTGGAAATAGGGCTTTGGAAAACCAGGTATTCTGGAAAATCCTGGATTTTTTTTTCAACTTGGAAAAAAAGAGTATTTTGAATTTCCAGGATGGTGAAATGTGTTGAAGGTGGAATTGTTTGAATGGGTTGAAAAAATGTGAAAATGGTGGAAGTTTGAAAAATGGCCAATTCCTTTGGAATGGGAAAAATGTCCCGGAAAACCTGGAATTCTGGGAATTTGTCAAAGGAAAGTCCACGATTCCTGAATAGGCTGGACAGTTTAAGTTGGAACAGTTTGAATAAGATGAAAAATGTGGGGAGTTGTGAAACTTTGATAAATGTCCCATTTATTTCAATGGGAATTTCCCCCAAAAACTGAGAATTTCGGGAAAAGCGGGAACTTTGGTCAAAATGGTAAAAAACTTGAATGGTTGGTGTTGGAATACTTAAAATCGGTCAAGAAATGTTGAAGTAGTAACATGCTGAATTGAGAAATGGCATTACGGAATTCCTGGAATTTCCGGAAAACCGGAATGTTTTCCAGTTCAAAAAACAACTTAATTTTTTGTCCTGATTAAGAGGAATGTTTTGACAGTGGAACGGTTGAAATGCCTTGAAAAATGTGGAAGGAGTAGTCGCCAGAAAAAAGGGTGGAAATAGGGCTTTGGAAAACCAGGTATTCTGGAAAATCCTGGAATTGTTTACATCTTGGAAAAAAAAAGAGTATTTTGAATTTCCAGGATGGTGAAATGTGTTGAAGGCGGAATTGTTTGAATGGGTTGAAAAAACGTGAAAAAGGTGGAAGTTTGAAAAATGGCCAATTCATTTTGAATGGGAAAAATGTCCCGGAAAACCTGGAATTCTGGGAAATCTGGGAATTTGTCAAAGGAAAGTCCATGATTCCTGAATAGGCTGGACAGTTTTGAAGTTGGAACAGTTTGAATAAGATGAAAAATGTGGGGAGTTGTGAAACTTTGATAAATGTCCCATTTATTTCAATGGGAATTTCCCCCAAAAACTGAGAATTTCGGGAAAAGCGGGAACTTTGGTCAAAATGGTAAAAAACTTGAATGGTTGGTGTTGGAATACTTAAAATCGGTCAAGAAATGTTGAAGTAGTAACATGCTGAATTGAGAAATGGCATTACGGAATTCCTGGAATTTCGGGAAAACCGGAATGTTTTCCAGTTCAAAAAACAACTTAATTTTTTGTCCTGATTAAGAGGAATGTTTTGACAGTGGAACGGTTGAAATGCCTTGAAAAATGTGGAAGGAGTAGTCGCCAGAAAAAAGGGTGGAAATAGGGCTTTGGAAAACCAGGTATTCTGGAAAATCCTGGAATTGTTTTCATCTTGGAAAAAAAAGAGTATTTTGAATTTCCAGGATGGTGAAATGTGTTGAAGGCGGAATTGTTTGAATGGGTTGAAAAAACGTGAAAAAGGTGGAAGTTTGAAAAATGGCCAATTCATTTTGAATGGGAAAAATGTCCCGGAAAACCTGGAATTCTGGGAATTTGTCAAGGGAAATTCCACGATTCCTGAATAGGCTGGACAGTTTTGAAGTTGGAACAGTTTGAATAAGATGAAAAATGTGGGGAGTTGTGAAACTTTGATGAATGTCCCATTTATTTCAATGGGAATTTCCCCCAAAAATTGGGAATTTCGGGAAAAGCGGGAACTTTGGTCAAAATGGGAAAAAACTTGAATGGTTGGTGTTGGAATTCTTAAAATCGGGCAAGAAATGTTGAAGTAGTTACATGTTGAAATGAGAAATAGCATTACGGAATTCCTGGAATTTCGGGAAATTTTTCCAGTTAAAAAAAAGAAAGTTTTTTTGTCCTGATTAAGAGGAATGTTTTGACGGTGGAACGGTTGAAATGCCTTGAAAAATGTGGAAGGAGTAGTCGCCAGAAAAAAGGGTGGCAATAGGGCTTTGGAAAACCAGGTATTCTGGAAAATCCTGGAATTGTTGTCAACTTGGAAAAAAATAGTATTTTGAATTTCCAGGATGGTGAAATGTGTTGAAGGTGTAATTGTTTGAATGGGTTGAAAAAATGTGAAAAAGGTGGAAGTTTGAAAAATGGCCAATTCATTTTGAATGGGAAAAATGTCCCGGAAAACCTGGAATTCTGGGAAATCTGGGAATTTGTCAAAGGAAAGTCCACGATTCCTGAATAGGCTGGACAGTTTTGAAGTTGGAACAGTTTGAATAAGATGAAAAATGTGGGGAGTTGTGAAACTTTGATAAATGTCCCATTTATTTCAATGGGAATTTCCCCCAAAAACTGAGAATTTCGGGAAAAGCGGGAACTTTGGTCAAAATGGTAAAAAACTTGAATGGTTGGTGTTGGAATACTTAAAATCGGTCAAGAAATGTTGAAGTAGTAACATGCTGAATTGAGAAATGGCATTACGGAATTCCTGGAATTTCGGGAAAACCGGAATGTTTTCCAGTTCAAAAAACAACTTAATTTTTTGTCCTGATTAAGAGGAATGTTTTGACAGTGGAACGGTTGAAATGCCTTGAAAAATGTGGAAGGAGTAGTCGCCAGAAAAAAAGGGTGGAAATAGGGCTTTGGAAAACCAGGTATTCTGGAAAATCCTGGAATTTTTTTTCAACTTGGAAAAAAAGAGTATTTTGAATTTCCAGGATGGTGAAATGTGTTGAAGGTGGAATTGTTTGAATGGGTTGAAAAAATGTGAAAATGGTGGAAGTTTGAAAAATGGCCAATTCATTTGGAATGGGAAAAATGTCCCGAAAAACCTGGAATTCTGGGAAATCTGGGAATTTGTCAAAGGAAAGTCCACGATTCCTGAATAGGCTGGACAGTTTTGAAGTTGGAACAGTTTGAATAAGATGAAAAATGTGGGGAGTTGTGAAACTTTGATAAATGTCCCATTTATTTCAATGGGAATTTCCCCCCAAAATTAGGAATTTCGGGAAAAGCGGGAACTTTGGTCAAAATGGGAAAAAACTTGAATGGTTGGTGTTGGAATTTTTAAAATCGGGCAAGAAATGTTGAAGTCGTAACATGTTGAAATGAGAAATAGCATTATGGAATTCCTGGAATTTCGGGAAATTTTTCCAGTTAAAAAAAAAAAGAAGTTTTTTTGTCCTGATTAAGAGGAATGTTTTGACAGTGGAACGGTTGAAATGCCTTGAAAAATGTGGATGGAGTAGTCGCCAGAAAAAAGGGTGGAAATAGGGCTTTGGAAAATGTCCCGGAAAACCTGGAATTCTGGGAAATCTGGGAATTTGTCAAAGGAAAGTCCACGATTCCTGAATAGGCTGGACAGTTTTGAAGTTGGAACAGTTTGAATAAGATGAAAAATGTGGGGAGTTGTGAAACTTTGATAAATGTCCCATTTATTTCAATGGGAATTTCGGGAAAAGCGGGAACTTTGGTCAAAATGGGAAAAAACTTGAATGGTTGGTGTTGGAATTCTTAAAATCGGGCAAGAAATGTTGAAGTAGTAACATGTTGAAATGAGAAATAGCATTACGGAATTCCTGGAAATTTTTCCACTTAAAAAAAAAGAAAAGTTTTTTTGTCCTGATTAAGAGGAATGTTTTGACAGTGGAACGGTTGAAATGCCTTGAAAAATGTGGAAGGAGTAGTCGCCAGAAAAAAGGGTGGAAATAGGGCTTTGGAAAATGTCCCGGAAAACCTGGAATTCTGGGAAATCTGGGAATTTGTCAAGGGAAATTCCACGATTCCTGAATAGGCTGGACAGTTTTGAAGTTGGAACAGTTTGAATAAGATGAAAAATGTGGGGAGTTGTGAAACTTTGATGAATGTCCCATTTATTTCAATGGGAATTTCCCCCCAAAATTGGGAATTTCGGGAAAAGCGGGAACTTTGGTCAAAATGGGAAAAAACTTGAATGGTTGGTGTTGGAATTCTTAAAATCGGGCAAGAAATGTTGAAGTAGTTACATGTCGAAATGAGAAATAGCATTACGGAATTCCTGGAATTTCGGGAAATTTTTCCAGTTAAAAAAAAAAAAGAAGTTTTTTTGTCCTGATTAAGAGGAATGTTTTGACGGTGGAACGGTTGAAATGCCTTGGAAAATGTGGAAGGAGTAGTCGCCAGAAAAAAGGGTGGAAATAGGGCTTTGGAAAACCAGGTATTCTGGAAAATCCTGGAAATTTTTTTCAACTTGGAAAAAAAGAGTATTTTGAATTTCCAGGATGGTGAAATGTGTTGAAGGTGGAATTGTTTGAATGGGTTGAAAAAATGTGAAAATGGTGGAAGTTTGAAAAATGGCCAATTCATTTGGAATGGGAAAAATGTCCCGGAAAACCTGGAATTCTGGGAATTTGTTAAAGGAAAGTCCACGATTCCTGAATAGGCTGGACAGTTTTGAAGTTGGAACAGTTTGAATAAGATGAAAAATGTGGGGATTTGTGAAACTTTGATAAATGTCCCATTTATTTCAATGGGAATTTCCCCCAAAAACTGAGAATTTCGGGAAAAGCGGGAACTTTGGTCAAAATGGTAAAAAACTTGAATGGTTGGTGTTGGAATACTTAAAATCGGGCAAGAAATGTTGAAGTAGTTACATGTTGAAATGAGAAATAGCATTACGGAATTCCTGGAATTTCGGGAAATTTTTCCAGTTAAAAAAAAAAGAAGTTTTTTTGTCCTGATTAAGAGGAATGTTTTGACGATGGAACGGTTGAAATGCCTTGAAAAATGTGGAAGGAGTAGTCGCCAGAAAAAAGGGTGGAAATAGGGCTTTGGAAAACCAGGTATTCTGGAAAATCCTGGAATTTTTTTTCAACTTGGAAAAAAAGAGTATTTTGAATTTCCAGGATGGTGAAATGTGTTGAAGGTGGAATTGTTTGAATGGGTTGAAAAAATGTGAAAATGGTGGAAGTTTGAAAAATGGCCAATTCATTTGGAATGGGAAAAATGTCCCGGAAAACCTGGAATTCTGGGAATTTGTCAAGGGAAATTCCACGATTCCTGAATAGGCTGGACAGTTTTGAAGTTGGAACAGTTTGAATAAGATGAAAAATGTGGGGAGTTGTGAAACTTTGATGAATGTCCCATTTATTTCAATGGGAATTTCCCCCCAAAATTGGGAATTTCGGGAAAAGCGGGAACTTTGGTCAAAATGGGAAAAAACTTGAATGGTTGGTGTTGGAATTCTTAAAATCGGACAAGAAATGTTGAAGTAGTTACATGTTGAAATGAGAAATAGCATTACGGAATTCCGGGAAATTTTTCCAGTTAAAAAAAAAAAAAGTTTTTTTGTCCTGATTAAGAGGAATGTTTTGACAGTGGAACGGTTGAAATGCCTTGAAAAATGTGGAAGGAGTAGTCACCAGAAAAAAGGGTGGAAATAGGGCTTTGGAAAACCAGGTATTCTGGAAAATCCTGGATTTTTTTTTCAACTTGGAAAAAAATAGTATTTTGAATTTCCAGGATGTTGAAATGTGTTGAAGGTGGAATTGTTTGAATGGGTTGAAAAAATGTGAAAATGGTGGAAGTTTGAAAAATGGCCAATTCATTTGGAATGGGAAAAATGTCCCGGAAAACCTGGAATTCTGGGAATTTGTCAAGGGAAATTCCACGATTCCTGAATAGGCTGGACAGTTTTGAAGTTGGAACAGTTTGAATAAGATGAAAAATGTGGGGAGTTGTGAAACTTTGATAAATGTCCCATTTATTTCAATGGGAATTTCCCCCCAAAATTGGGAATTTCGGGAAAAGCGGGAACTTTGGTCAAAATGGGAAAAAACTTGAATGGTTGGTGTTGGAATTCTTAAAATCGGGCAAGAAATGTTGAAGTAGTAACATGTTGAAATGAGAAATAGCATTACGGAATTCCTGGAATTTCGGGAAATTTTTCCAGTTAAAAAAAAAAAGTTTTTTTGTCCTGATTAAGAGGAATGTTTTGACGGTGGAACGGTTGAAGTGCCTTGAAAAATGTGGAAGGAGTAGTCACCAGAAAAAAGGGTGGAAATAGGGCTTTGGAAAACCAGGTATTCTGGAAAATCCTGGATTTTTTTTTCAACTTGGAAAAAATAGTATTTTGAATTTTCAGGAGGATGAAATGTGTTGAAGGCGGAATTGTTTGAATGGGTTGAAAAAACGTGAAAAATATGGAAGTTTGAAAAATGGCCAATTCATTTGGAATGGGAAAAATGTCCCGGAAAACCTGGAATTCTGGGAATTTGTCAAGGGAAATTCCACGATTCCTGAATAGGCTGGACAGTTTTGAAGTTGGAACAGTTTGAATAAGATGAAAAATGTGGGGTGTTGTGAAACTTTGATAAATGTCCCATTTATTTCAATGGGAATTTCCCCCCAAAATTGGGAATTTCGGGAAAAGCGGGAACTTTGGTCAAAATGGGAAAAAACTTGAATGGTTGGTGTTGGAATACTTAAAATCGGTCAAGAAATGTTGAAGTAGTAACATGCTGAATTGAGAAATGGCATTATGGAATTCCTGGAATTTCGGGAAAACTGGAATGTTTTCCAGTTCAAAAAACAACTTATTTTTTTGTCCTGATTAAGAGGAATGTTTTGACAGTGGAACGGTTGAAATGCCTTGAAAAATGTGGAAGGAGTAGTCGCCAGAAAAAAGGGTGGAAATAGGGCTTTGGAAAACCAGGTATTCTGGAAAATCCTGGAATTTTTTTTCAACTTGGATAAAAAGAGTATTTTGAATTTCCAGGATGGTGAAATGTGTTGAAGGTGGAATTGTTTGAATGGGTTGAAAAAATGTGAAAATGGTGGAAGTTTGAAAAATGGCCAATTCATTTGGAATGGGAAAAATGTCCCGGAAAACCTGGAATTCTGGGAATTTGTCAAGGGAAATTCCACGATTCCTGAATAGGCTGGATAGTTTTGAAGTTGGAACAGTTTGAATAAGATGAGAAATGTGGGGAGTTGTGAAACTTTGATAAATGTCCCATTTATTTCAATGGGAATTTCCCCCCAAAATTGGGAATTTCGGGAAAAGCGGGAACTTTGGTCAAAATGGTAAAAAACTTGAATGGTTGGTGTTGGAATACTTAAAATCGGTCAAGAAATGTTGAAGTAGTAACATGTTGAAATGAGAAATAGCATTACGGAATTCCGGGAAATTTTTCCAGTTAAAAAAAAAAGAAAAGTTTTTTTGTCCTGATTAAGAGGAATGTTTTGACGGTGGAACGGTTGAAATGCCTTGAAAAATGTGGAAGGAGTAGTCGCCAGAAAAAAGGGTGGAAATAGGGCTTTGGAAAACCAGGTATTCTGGAAAATCCTGGAATTGTTTTCATCTTGGAAAAAAAGAGTATTTTGAATTTCCAGGATGGTGAAATGTGTTGAAGGTGGAATTGTTTGAATGGGTTGAAAAAATGTGAAAAAGGTGGAAGTTTGAAAAATGGCCAATTCATTTTGAATGGGAAAAATGTCCCGAAAAACCTGGAATTCTGGGAAATCTGGGAATTTGTCAAAGGAAAGTCCACGATTCCTGAATAGGCTGGACAGTTTTGAAGTTGGAACAGTTTGAATAAGATGAAAAATGTGGGGAGTTGTGAAACTTTGATAAATGTCCCATTTATTTCAATGGGAATTTCCCCCAAAAACTGAGAATTTCGGGAAAAGCGGGAACTTTGGTCAAAATGGTAAAAAACTTGAATGGTTGGTGTTGGAATATTTAAAATCGGTCAAGAAATGTTGAAGTAGTAACATGCTGAATTGAGAAATGGCATTACGGAATTCCTGGAATTTCGGGAAAACCGGAATGTTTTCCAGTTCAAAAAACAACTTAATTTTTTGTCCTGATTAAGAGGAATGTTTTGACAGTGGAACGGTTGAAATGCCTTGAAAAATGTGGAAGGAGTAGTCGCCAGAAAAAAGGGTGGAAATAGGGCTTTGGAAAACCAGGTATTCTGGAAAATCCTGGAATTGTTTTCATCTTGGAAAAAAAGAGTATTTTGAATTTCCAGGATGGGGAAATGTGTTGAAGGCGGAATTGTTTGAATGGGTTGAAAAAACGTGAAAATGGTGGAAGTTTGAAAAATGGCCAATTCATTTGGAATGGGAAAAATGTCCCGGAAAACCTGGAATTCTGGGAATTTGTCAAGGGAAATTCCACGATTCCTGAATAGGCTGGACAGTTTTGAAGTTGGAACAGTTTGAATAAGATGAAAAATGTGGGGAGTTGTGAAACTTTGATGAATGTACCATTTATTTCAATGGGAATTTCCCCCCAAAATTGGGAATTTCGGGAAAAGCGGGAACTTTGGTCAAAATGGGAAAAAACTTGAATGGTTGGTGTTGGAATTCTTAAAATCGGGCAAGAAATGTTGAAGTAGTTACATGTTGAAATGAGAAATAGCATTACGGAATTCCTGGAATTTCGGGAAATTTTTCCAGTTAAAAAAAAAGAAAAGTTTTTTTGTCCTGATTAAGAGGAATGTTTTGACGGTGGAACGGTTGAAATGCCTTGAAAAATGTGGAAGGAGTAGTCGCCAGAAAAAAGGGTGGAAATAGGGCTTTGGAAAACCAGGTATTCTGGAAAATCCTGGAATTTTTTTTCAACTTGGAAAAAAAGAGTATTTTGAATTTTCAGAAGGATGAAATGTGTTGAAGGTGGAATGGTTTGAAAATGGGTTGTAAAAAATGTGAAAATAGTGGAAGTTTGAAACATGGCCAATTAATTTTGAATGGGGAAAAATGTCCCGGAAAACCTGGAATTCTGGGAAAACTGGGAATTTGTCAAGGGAAAGCCACGCTTTTGACACCCATGATTGAAAGTATCGCGAGAGTTCGCATATGCTAGCACAAATGCTAAAATAATACAAATGTATGGACGAGTTGTTTACAATTAAAACCAGGACGTAAAACAACCTTTATTGCGTATAATAAAGAGGACATTTAAAGCAAAAATAAAGAGATTATTAATAAAATAAACATATGTTGCTGAGCTGTCAGTGTAATACTCACACTTTGAACGGGAGCCGGGGGTCCGACGTCAGTGTAATTTTAAACGTAACTTTGGACCTGGACAAGCCGACACAAAGAGCAGGATTAATTGCGTCTGTTTTAACAACACAATTCTCACATTTTAGAGGGAAAAGTGAACGATTAAAGAGAAGAAACTTACATATTTCAGGCGAGGCGACGCTGGTTTGTGAGCTGTTTACACACACCCGGAAGTCCGAAGGACCCCTTCATACACGTCATCAATTTAGTTGTATTTTTTTTTTTTTTTTTTTACACATAACTACACTCATTTGATGTTTTAGAAAAACACACATTTTTGGTGTCATTAAATATGTATTCGTTTACAGGAGGAAACACTGAAAGTGCGATAGCGTTTCAAAACAGGCAGTCTTGCCGGTCTACTAATATTACCGTAAATGACAACAGTGAGGCGCACTGACATAATGACGGTGGAAAGTGTTCGACTGGCCTCACATTTGTTTTTATTTGTACTTTATTTTTATTTTTATATTAATGCATTCTGACAGTGAAAGTTTAACAATCGTAAACCCAAACAGATACATAAGTATAACTTTATGAACAGATGTGGCATTACTCTTTTCGAAAAACTGCAAATGCAAAATTGCAATACAAAAAAACTAAAAAAATAAAAAAAATAACAAAGAAACTAGATTATATCTAAATAACCAAGAGACAAGAGGTACAATGTACAGGTACATTGGAATTTGTGTGCGTTTCTACCTGAGTCAGCTTTTACCAAAAAAATAAAATAAAACAAATAAAAAAATAGAATGGCATTGTAAGAAAAAGGGAAAAAAAGGGGTACAAAAAGTTTAAAGTAAAAAATATAAGTTGCATTGACAACTAAGCAAATAAACTGTACTTTTTTTTACTGTAATAAACTGTAGTGCCGTTTTGGCATTTACAGTAATACACCGAAAAATCTACACTTGTTGATTTGCGGTAAAAACAAAACAAAAAACTGGCAGCTCAGGTGCCAAAATGTTACTGTAAAATAGATTTTTTTTTTATTTACAGTAAAAAAAACTAATGTAAATTTTCTGGCAACATAGCTGCCTTTTTTTTAATCATAAAAACGATAGTACTATTTTTCCATTTACAGTAATACACAAAATTTTGAGGTAAAATTATTGCAACTATTTTTTTTTTACATTTGAGTTTAAAAAAAATCTACTAATAAAATGTATTTAAAAATGGTGTAATAATAGTATTCACTGTTAGAAGCTGCCTTCTGGGGCCAAACATAACTGCGATGTGGCCCTCAGTGAAAACGTCTTTGACACCTCTGGTCTAAGTCATGTTTTTTTTTTCTAAATAAGTCATATATTTTTATTCAAAAAAATATAACTTCAGGTCTATCTGTCTATGTAAAGTTGTTTTAATCTTATGTTGTATTGCCTTTTTGTCAAAACCCTATTTTTGTGGTAAAAAAAAAACACAAAATATGCAATATTTCCCACATATGATACAGTAGGTAAGCTTGTGTTTTTGCCTCATCCTGGTGAGAATCCTGCGTGTGACTGAAGCATTAAGGAGGGGGACTGTATAGGACAAGCTGCAGGTATCATCGATGAGCAGATAATACTGTATCATCTCTTTCGCTTTTAGACTTTTCAGGTCGGTCGTGCATTCTTTACAATTTATTCGTTTTTTTCAATTTGGAAAAAGAGTATTTTGAATTTCCAGGATGGTGAAATGTGTTGAAGGTGGAATGGTTTGAATGGGTTGAAAAAACGTGAAAATGGTGGAAGTTTGAAAAATGGCCAATTCATTTTGAATGGGAAAAATGTCCCGGAAAACCAGGTATTCTGGAAAATCCTGGAATTTTTTTCAACTTGGAAAAAAAGAGTATTTTGAATTTCCAGGATGGTGAAATGTGTTGAAGGTGGAATGGTTTGAATGGGTTGAAAAAATGTGACAATGGTGGAAGTTTGAAAAATGGCCAATTCATATTGCATGGGAAAAATGTCCCAGAAAACCAGGTATTCTGGAAAATCCTGGAATTTTGGTCAACTTGGAAAAAAAGAGTCTTTTGAATTTCCAGGATGGTGAAATGTGTTGAAGGTGGAATGGTTTGAATGGGTTGAAAACATGTGAAAATGGTGGAAGTTTGAAAAATGGCCAATTCATTTTGAATGGGAAAAATGTCCCGGAAAACCAGGTATTCTGGAAAATCCTGGAATTTTTTTCAACTTGGAAAAAAAAAGTATTTTGAATTTCCAGGATGGTGAAATGTGTTGAAGGTGGAATGGTTTGAATGGGTTGAAAAAACGTGGAAATGGTGGAAGTTTGAAAAATGGCTAATTCATTTTGAATGGGAAAAATGTCCCGGAAAACCAGGTATTCTGGAAAATCCTGGAATTTTTTTCAACTTGGAAAAAAAGAGTATTTTGAATTTCCAGGATGGTGAAATGTGTTGAAGGTGGAATGGTTTGAAAAAACGTGACAATGGTGGAAGTTTGAAAAATGGCCAATTCATATTGAATGGGAAAAATGTCCCGGAAAACCAGGTATTCTGGAAAATCCTGGATTTTGGTCAACTTGGAAAAAAAGAGTATTTTGAATTTCCAGGATGGTGAAATGTGTTGAAGGTGGAATGGTTTGAAAACATGTGAAAATGGTGGAAGTTTGAAAAATGGCTAATTCATTTTGAATGGGAAAAATGTCCCGGAAAACCAGGTATTCTGGAAAATCCTGGAATTTTTTTCAACTTGGAAAAAAAGAGTATTTTGAATTTCCAGGATGGTGAAATGTGTTGAAGGTGGAATGGTTTGAATGGGTTGAAAAAACGTGAAAATGGTGGAAGTTTGAAAAATGACCAATTCATTTTGAATGGGAAAAATGTCCCGGAAAACCTAAAATTCTGGGAAATCTGGGAATTTGTGAAGGGAAAGCCCGTGATTCCTGAATAGACAGAACAGTTTTAAAGTTGGAACAGTTTGAATCAGATGAAAAATGTGGGAGTTGTGAAACTTTGATGAATGTCCCATTTATTTCAATGGGAATTTCCCCCAAAATTGGGAATTTTGGGAAAAGCGAGAACTTTTAGTCAAAATGGTAAACAACTTGAATGTTCTAAATGAGTTTATGTTGGAATTCTTCAAATTGGTCATGAAATGTTGAAGTAGTAACATGTTGAATTGAGGAATGGCATTACGGAATTCCTGGAATACCTGTTTGCTATTTTTTTTATTTTTTTTATTTGTCATAAAAAAATCATGTGTGCTTACGGACTGTATCCCTGCAGACTGTATTGATATATATTGATATATAATGTAGGAACCAGAAATTTCATGGAAGCTGCTTTTATACCCAATCATGGCACCCACCTGTTCCCAATTAGCCTGTTCACCTGTGGGATGTTCCGAATAAGTGTCTGATGAGCATTCTTCAACTTTCTCAATGTTTTTTTGCCACTTGTGCCAGCTTTTTTGAAACATGTTGCAGGCATCAAATTCCAAATGAGCTAATATTTGTTAAAAAAAATAAAGTTTTCCAGTTGGAACATTAAATTATTTGCAGTCTATTTAATTGAATATAAGTTGAAAAGGATTTGCAAATCATTGTATTCTCTTTTTATTTACCATTTACACAACATGACAACTTCACTGCTTTTGGGTTTTGTAGACACACACACACACACACACACACACACACACACACACACACACACACACACACACACACACACACAATTTGCATGCAGTAGGTTTTCGGCCCCAAAAGGGCCCCAGTCCTAACCCGGTCCCCAGACTCTTTGGGTACATTTTGGGCCTTCTGGAGCACCAGGACATTTAGGTGTCTGTTTTGCGGTAATTTTAGACTTTTAAGGGAAAATGGTCCTTTTTTAGGCTACTTTTGGACCTTCAGGTCTGTTAGTCCTTTTTTCCTGAGTCCATGGACACGAAGCCGGCGGCGTTTCTGGGTGTTGTTGATAAATGGCTTTGACTTTGCATAGTAGAGTTTTAACTTGCACTTACAGATGTAGTGTCGAAATGTAATTACTGACATTGGTTTTCTTAAGTGTTCCTGAGCCCATGTGGTGATATCCTTTACACACTGATGTCGCTTTTTGATGCAGTACCGCCTGAGGGATGAAACGTCACAGGCATTCAATGTTTATTACGCTTACGTGCAGTGATTTCTCCAGATTCTCTGAACCTTTTGATGATATTACGGAGCGTAGATGGTGAAATCCCTAAATTCCTTGCAATAGCTGGTTGAGAAAGGTTTTTCTTAAACTGTTAGACAATTTGCTCAGGCAGAAAAAAGGGGTGACCCTCGCCCCATCCTTGTTTGTGAATGACATGGACGCTGCTTTTATACCCAATCATGGCACCCACATGTTCCCAATCAGCTTGTTCACCTGTGGGATGTTCCAAAAAAGTGTCCGATGAGCATTCCTCAACTTTCTCAGTCTTTTTTTCCACTTGTGCTAGCTTTTTTGAAACATGTTGCAGGCATCCAATTCCAAATGAGCTATTATTTTCCAAAAAATAAAGTTTTCCAGTTCAAACATTAAATATCTTGTCTTTGCAGTCTATTCAATTGAATATAATTGTATTATGTTTTTATTTACAAACCCCGTTTCCATATGAGTTGGGAAATTGTGTTAGATGTAAATATAAACGGAATACAATGATTTGGAAATCCTTTTCAACCCATATTCAGTTGAATATGCTACAAAGACAACATATTTGATGTTCAAACTCATAAACTTTATTTTTTTTCTGCAAATAATCATTAACTTAGAATTTCATGGCTGCAACACGTGCCAAAGTAGTTGGGGAAGGGCATGTTCACCACTGTGTTACATGGCCTTTCCTTTTAACAACACTCAGTAAACGTTTGGGAACTGAGGAGACACATTTTTGAAGCTTCTCAGGTGGGAAGTTGTTCAACAGTCCGGGGGTCTCCGTTGTGCTATTTTAGGCTTCATAATGCGCCACACATTTTCAATGGGAGACAGGTCTGGACTACAGGCAGGCCAGTCTAGTACCCGCACTCTTTTACTATGAAGCCACGTTGATGTAACACGTGGCTTGGCATTGTCTTGCTGAAATAAGCAGGGGCGTCCACATGTGGATGGCAACATATGTTGCTCCAAAACCTGTATGTACCTTTCAGCATTATTGGTGCCTTCACAGATGTGTAAGTTACCCATGTCTTGGGCACTAATACACCCCCATACCATCACACATGCTGACTTTTGAACTTTCCGGATGGTTCTTTTCATCTTTGTTCCGGAGGACACGACGTCCACAGTTTCCAAAAACAATTTGAAATGTGGACTCGTCAGACCACAGAACACTTTTCCACTTTGCATCAGTCCATCTTAGATGAGCTCGGGCCCAGCGAAGCCGGCGGCGTTTTGGGTGTTGTTGATAAATGGCTTTGGACTTTGCATAGGAGAGTTTTAACTTGCACTTACAGATGTAGCGACCAACTGTAGTTACTGACAGTGGTTTTCTGAGGTGTGCCTGAGCCCATGTGGTGATATCCTTTACACACTGATGTCGCTTGTTGATGCAGTACAGCCTGAGGGATGGAAGGTCACGGGCTTAGCTGCTTACGTGCAGTGATTTCTCCAGATTCTCTGAACCTTTTTTATGATATTACGGACCGTAGATGGTGAAACCCCTAAATTCCTTGCAATAGCTGCTTGAGAAAGGTTTTTCTTAAACTGTTCAACAATGTGCTCACGCATTTGTTGACAAAGTGGTGACCCTCGCCCCGTCCTTGTTTGTGAATGACTGAGCATTTCATGGAATCTACTTTTATACCCAATCATGGCACCCACCCGTTCCCAATTTGCCTGCTCACCTGTGGGATGTTCCAAATAAGTGTTTGATGAGCGTTCCTCAACTTTATCAGTATTTATTGCCACTTTTCCCAACTTCTTTGTCACGTGTTGCTGGCATCAAATTCTAAAGTTAATGATTATTTGCAAAAAAAAAAAAAATGTTTATGAGTTTGAACATCAAATATGTTGTCTTTGTAGCATATTCAACTGAATATGGCTTGAAAATGATTTGCAAATCATTGTATTCCGTTTATATTTACATCTAACACAATTTCCCAACTCTTATGGAAACGGGGTTTGTACCATTTACTAGGGATGTCCCGATCCGATATTTGGATCGGATGCCGATATTTGCCAACAATTGCGTATCGGCAAGGCATGGGAAAATGCCGATCCAGATCCAGTTTTAAAAAAAACTCCGGTCCGTGTTTTCCAACGCACCGATTTAAATAATACATTCCATTTTTCTGCTGCTCCCTAATTTCCGTTCCGCATTTTCCAGCACACCTTCAACACATCCACAATTCTCACGCAGTTGCTTTTAGCTGCTGGCATTACACGACACGCTCTTCTCACTCTTTCCTGTGTCTCCCTCTCACAGACAGCAAGTGCACCTTCTTACATACGTCACATACTGTCACGTCATACGTCACATACTGTCACGTCATACGTCACATACGTATACGTCCTCCTCGAGCAGAGAGGTAGCAGCATGGCTAACGTTAGCTGTGATGCTAGCGCAGCCGTGCGAGCAACGCTCCCTCTAAGGTGCTCGCCTGTGCAATTGCGCACTGTTTAAGCGTCCTCTGCGCATAGCAAATCTATGCCACGCACAAAATCAAATAAAAAAATAAGCGCATAACAATTTTCGACAAACGGACACGACAGAGACAACAGTTTTCGTCATCATTGTTCAAATATTGTGACGTCTGTCGAGACGCTTATCTCCGTTCGGTGCCACACGTCCACACCATCAATATGCTGAGGCAAAAATTTCCACATCAACACCGTATGAAAAAATTAGTGATTTTTTTTAGTTGTGATTTCCTTCTCTGCATGAAAGTTTAAAAGTAGCATATATTAATGCAGTATGAAGAAGAATGTTTTAATGTAGACATGCAAGCCTTGAAAGAACATTTTGAAAATCAAGACTACATTTCCTGCAAATGGGTGCATTTCTACCCTATATTTTAACTTTAGATTTATTCTCATATCAAACTCTTTTGGCTTTCTTTTTGACACTTACCCTCCACACCCTGGATTATAAATAATGTAAATAATTCAATGTGATTATCTTGTGTGATGACTGTATTATGATGATAGTATATATCTGATAGTATATATCTGTATCATGAGTGGACCCCGACTTAAACAAGTTGAAAAACTTATTGGGGTGTTACCATTTAGTGGTCAATTGTACGGAATATGTACTTCACTGTGCAACCTACTAATAAAAGTCTCAATCAATCAATCAAAACACATATAATCATCATACTGCTGTGATTATATGCATCAAGTGTTCATTCAAGGCTAAGGCAAAATATCGAGATATATATCGTGTATCGCAATTGTCAAGACTTGTTCCTGGGGTTTAGTTTTTCTGGGATGCAACGGAAAGTTGGCCCGGGCGAGACGGGAATTTAAGTACATTTTTATTTAAAGACTATAACTACAAAAAAAAAGGAAGTAAACAAAAGGCGCGCACAATGGCGGAGAACAAACTATGAAACCAAAAAAAAGACTATAAACATGGAACAAAAACTTACTTGGCTTGGACAAAAATAGTAGCATGAAGGATGGACATGGAAAGAAGTGTCAGGAATGGACAGAGCATAAATGTGGTGGATGTCACCAGAAAGACAAACTGAAAAACACTGAACTTAAATACTACAGACATGATTAACGAAAACAGGTGCGTGGCTCAAAACGTGAAACAGGTGCGTGACGTGACAGGTGAAAACTAATGGGTTGCTATGGTGACAATCAAGAGTGCACAATGAGTCCAAACGTGGAACAGGTGAAACTAATGGGGTAATCACGGAAACAAGACAAGGGAGTGAAAAGACAGAAACTAAAGAGTCCTATAACCAGAGGTGGGTAGAGTAGCCAGAAATTGTACTCAAGTAAGAGTACTGTTACTTTAGAGATTTATTACTCAAGTAAAAGTAAGGAGTAGTCACCCAAATATTTACTTGAGTAAAAGTAAAAAGTATGTTGTGAAAAAACTACTCAAGTACTGAGTAACTGATGAGTAACATATACACACACACACACACACATATATATATATATATATATATATATATATATATATATATATATATATATATATATATATATATATATATATATATATATACAAATATATATATATATATATATATATATACACATATATAAAACAAGAATATAAGTTTGCGTATTACCTGATTCTGATGACTTGCATTGATTGTAATCAGACAGTAGTGATGATAGCGTCCACGTTTTCAAATGGAGGAGAAAAAAAGTTTCTCTTTTCTGTCTAATACAACATGAAAGTGGTTGGTTTTTGGCTTCTTATTTGTCCAGCTTCCATATTCGTTTTTATACACTTTACAAGAAATACATTGGCGGCAAACTCCGTAGCTTGCTAGCTTGTTAGCTTGTTTGCGCTGGCTTTCGGAGACTCTTATTTTGAAAGC
Source organism: Nerophis lumbriciformis (assembly GCF_033978685.3). Classification (NCBI taxonomy): domain Eukaryota; kingdom Metazoa; phylum Chordata; class Actinopteri; order Syngnathiformes; family Syngnathidae; genus Nerophis; species Nerophis lumbriciformis. The sequence goes on along the minus strand of NC_084584.2, from coordinate 6,169,830 downwards.
GCAGGCGCGATGGAGCGGCACTTTTATTGTGAAGACAGGAACTGTGCAGTCAGTCTTCAGGCTTTTGACGGGATGTACGGTTGAAATATAAAAAATTCTTTTTTCCTTCACACTTTTGATTGATTGATTGGAACTTTTATTAGTAGATTGCACAGCACAGTACATATTCCGTACGATTGACCACTAAATGGTAACACCCGAATACGTTTTTCAACTTGTTTAAGTCAGGTCATGTGACCCCTGGCTCTGTTTGATTGGTCCAACGTCACCAGTGATTGCATCTGATTGGTGGAACGGAATGAACGTCACCAGTGACTGTATTTGTTGAAACGCAGGCACTATGACAGACCAAAACAAACAAAGCGTGCATTAACAGATCGATTGAAATTAGTAGCGAGTAGCGAGCTGAATGTAGATAAAAGTAGCGGAGTAAAAGTAGCGTTTCTTCTCTATAAATATACTCAAGTAAAAGTAAAAGTATGTTGCATTAAAACTACTCTTAGAAGTGCAATTTATCCCAAAAGTTACTCAAGTAGATGTAACGGAGTAAATGTAGCGCGTTACTACCCACCTCTGAAACTAATGGGTTGCTATGGTGACAATCAAGAGTGCACAATGAGTCCAAAACGTGGAACAGGTGAAACTAATGGGGTAATCATGGAAACAAGACAAGGGAGTGAAAAGACAGAAACTAAAGAGTCCTATAACTAAACTAAACATGACTTAAAACAAAACATGATTACACAGACATGGCCTTAAAATATCGCAATATTAAAAAAAGGCCATATCGCCCCGTTCAATGATGCCATTTCTGTTTGTCATGTATAATTTTGTCTATTTTGTGTTTATCCTTGAATAAACAGGTCACTTTCTTGTTACCAACCATTGTGTATTATTCAAACTCCCCTAATTCAGCTGGCTAGTTGTTGTCAAGAGTACTAAAACCCTTTTCAACATGATTCTGACAACTAAGTAGGCTAAATAGTAGAAAAGAGCATCATGCACAAATACAAATAGACGGAGTAGACATAGAAAGGGTAAAAGAAACTAGATTTTTGGGAGTATTAATAGATGATCAAATGAACTGGAAATCTCATATACAAAACATACAACATAAGGTGGCAAAAAACATTTCAATAATGAATAAAGCTAAATATGTCCTGGGCCAAAAATCACTTCATATTCTCTACTGCTCGCTAGTGTTACCATATCTGAGTTATTGTGCAGAAATATGGGGAAATAACTACAAATGTGCGCTACATTCGCTAACCGTGTTACAAAAAAGATCAGTTAGAATAATACATAATGTTGGATATAGAGAACATTTATTTATTAAGTCAGAAATATTAAAGTTTGGTGATTTGGTCAAATTGCAAACAGCTAAAATGATGTACAAAGCAAACTATAACCTGCTACCAAAGAATGTACAACAATTCTTCTCAACTAAAGAGGAGAAATATAACCTCAGAGGAAAAAATAATTTAAAACATTTATATGCACGTACAACACTTAGAACTTTTAGCATATCAGTATGTGGAATTAAATGATGGAATGGATTAAGTAAAGAAGTTAAAAATTGTACTGATATGATCCAGTTTAAGAGGTTGTTCAAAAATAATAGTGCTTACAGAGTACAAAGAAGAAGAATTATGAGAAATACTTTCAACCTTATTGAAAATAAGATATTCTTCATCTCAGTATGTTAATAATGACTGAATTAATTAATTAATTACATATTACAAAACTGTTGTATACTAATTCATGGATGTTATTTTATTACATAAAAAGGTCAGTAAATGATTCTACAGGTAAAAGCCAGTAAATTAGAATATTTTGAAAAACTTGATTTATTTCAGTAATTGCATTCAAAAGGTGTAACTTGTACATTATATGTATTCATTGCACACAGACTGATGCATTCAAATGTTTATTTCATTTAATTTTGATGATTTGAAGTGGCAACAAATGAAAATCCAAAATTCCGTGTGTCACAAAATTAGAATATTACTTAAGGCTAATACAAAAAAGGGATTTTTAGAAATGTTGGCCAACTGAAAAGTATGAAAATGAAAAATATGAGCATGTACAATACTCAATACTTGGTTGGAGCTCCTTTTGCCTCAATTACTGCGTTAATGCGGCGTGGCATGGAGTCGATGAGTTTCTGGTACTGCTCAGGTGTTATGAGAGCCCAGTTTGCTCTGATAGTGGCCTTCAACTCTTCTGCGTTTTTGGGTCTGGCATTCTGCATCTTCCTTTTCACAATACCCCACAGATTTTCTATGGGGCTAAGGTCAGGGGAGTTGGCGGGCCAATTTAGAACAGAAATACCATGGTCCGTAAACCAGGCACGGGTAGATTTTGCGCTGTGTGCAGGCGCCAAGTCCTGTTGGAACTTGAAATCTCCATCTCCATAGAGCAGGTCAGCAGCAGGAAGCATGAAGTGCTCTAAAACTTGCTGGTAGACGGCTGCGTTGACCCTGGATCTCAGGAAACAGAGTGGACCGACACCAGCAGATGACATGGCACCCCAAACCATCACTGATGGTGGAAACTTTACACTAGACTTCAGGCAACGTGGATCCTGTGCCTCTCCTGTCTTCCTCCAGACTCTGGGACCTCGATTTCCAAGGGAAATGCAAAATTTGCATGGTTGTATTATGATGTAAGTGTGTTCATGTTCGAAATAAACTAAAGAAAGAAAGAAATAACTTTAAACTTTAATACATGCTCGGATAGGCCAGTATCGGTATCGGTCAGTATCGGTATCGGATCGGAAATGCAAAAACAATATCGGTATCGGATCGGAAGTGCAAAAAATCTGGATCGGGACATCCCTAGTTAGGGCCTAGAGATGCGCGGATAGGCAATTATTTCATCCGCAACCGCATCAGAAAGTCGTCAACCATCCGCAATCCACCCGATCTAACATTTGATCAGAACCGCATCCGCCCGCACCCGCCCGTTGTTATATATCTAATATAGACGATGCAAGGCATTAGTGAGGTTATAAAGCTTTTGCCTGTTAAAGAAAGGAGACTGATCCAATGCAGCACAGACATTCGCGTGCCACGCTGTCACGACCCAGACGCACACCAGTGCGCAATCATATGGGGGCCGCGCTGAGCGCACCTCCAAGCGCGTCTCGCTGCCGGCGACGGCCGGGTATATGGGCCCGACGCTCCAGCGTCATCCATTTTCAGGGCTAGTTGATTCGGCAGGTGGGTTGTTACACACTTCTTAGCGGGTTCCAACTTCCATGGCCACCGTCCTGCTGTCTATATCAACCAGGGTGAGCCCCACCCCTTTCGTGAGCGCACTGCGCGCGGAGTGACCCCTGTTACGCGCCCCCGGCAACAGGGGTGGCGGGCAGGTAAGCTGCGCGGGCGGAGCGCGCGGAGTGACCCCTGTTACGAGCCCCCGGCCACGGGGGTGGCGGGCAGGTAAGCAGCTGCGCGTGACGCCGGCCGCGGCGAAGGCGGACGAGGCGGGGTGTCGGTGCGGTGGGCGCGGTGGTGACCCTGGACGTGCGTCGGGCCCTTCTCGCGGATCGCCTCAGCTACGGCTCCCGGTGGGGCCCTCTCGGGGGAAGGGGCCTCGGTCCCGGACCCCGGCGAGGCGTCCCTTCTCCGCTCTGTAAAAGTGTCCATCTCTTTCTTTTTTTTTCTTCTGTTGTGGCATATGCTGCAGGTGCCTGCTTGTTTTTCGTATGTGGGTAACAACATTTAACTATGTACCGTATTTTCCGCACTATTAGCCGCACCTAAAAACCACAAATGTACTCAAAAGCTGACAGTGCGGCTTTTAACCCGGTGCGCTTTATATATGGATTAATATTACGATTCATTTTCATAAAGTTTCGATCTCGCAACTTCGGTAAACAGCCGCCATCTTTTTTCCCGGTAGAACAGGAAGCGCTTCTTCTTCTACGCAAGCAACCGCCAAGGTAAGCACCCGCCCCCATAGAACAGGAAGCGCTTCTTCTTCTACTGTAAGCAACCACCCGCCCGCGTAGAAGAAGAAAAAGCGCGCGGATATCACCGTACGTTTCATTTCCTTTGTGTGTTTACATCTGTAAAGACCACAAAATGGCTCCTACTAAGCGACCGGGATCCGGTTCATGAAAAGACGCAATCTCTCCATCCGCACACGGATTACTATTTCACAGCAACTGATATTCCTGTGAACCGCACTGTGGATACAACGGGAGCACGTACGGTGAATATTCGCACCACAGGGAATGAGAAGTCATCCTTCACTGTGGTTCTAGCTTGCCATGCTAATGGCCAGAAACTTCCACCCATGGTGATATTCAAAAGGAAGACCTTGCCAAAAGAGACCTTTCCAGCCGGCGTCATCATAAAAGCTAACTCGAAGGGATGGATGAAGAAAAGATGAGCGAGTGGTTAAGGTAAGTTTAAGTTTACGCGAAGAGGCCGGGTGGCTTTTTTCACACAGCTCTGTCCATGTTGATATACGACTCCATGCGCGCCCACATCACGCTGGTTTTTAATATATTATTAAAGTTTGACTGACCTATCTGACTGTTTTTTTGACATTCCCTTTAGCGCAGTTAGATGCGGCTTATAACACGGGGCGGCTTATAGGTGGACAAAGTTTTGAAATATGCCGTTCATTGAAGGCGCGGCTTATAACCCAGGGCGGCTTATGGTGCGGAAAATACGGTAATTACATATTACAAAACTGTTGTATACTAATTCATAGATGTTATTTTATTATATAAAAAAGGTCAGTAAATGATTCTATATATTTGTAAACGCTTGAAGTGGGAAAGGGGTAGGATTAAATAAGCTTTGCTTCTTCCTACTCCTTTTCGGGCATGATGTCAAATGAAATCATATGAAATTGGTGTGATGTATTATGATGTAAGTGTGTTCATAAAGAAAGAAAGAAATAACTTTAAACTTTAATACATGCTCGGATAGGCCAGTATCGGTATCGGTCAGTATCGGTATCGGATCGGAAATGCAAAAACAATATCGGTATCGGATCGGAAGTGCAAAAACCTGGATCGGGACATCCCTAGTTAGGGCCTAGAGATGCGCGGATAGGCAATTATTTCATCCGCAACCGCATCAGAAAGTCGTCAACCATCCGCAATCCGCCCGATCTAACATTTAATCAGAACCGCATCCGCCCGCACCCGCCCGTTGTTATATATCTAATATAGACGATGCAAGGCATTAGTGAGGTTATAAAGCTTTTGCCTGTTAAAGAAAGGAGACTGATCCAATGCAGCACAGACATTCGCGTGCCACGCTGTCACGACCCAGACGCACACCAGTGCGCAATCATATGGGAGCCGCGCTGCCTCAGCTACGGCTCCCGGTGGGGCCCTCTCGGGGGAAGGGGCCTCGGTCCCGGACCCCGGCGAGGCGTCCCTTCTCCGCTCCGTAAAAGTGTCCATCTCTTTTTTTTTTTTTTCTTCTGTTGTGGCATATGCTGCAGGTGCCTGCTCGTTTTTCGTATGTGGGTAACAACATTTAACTATGTATATATATTTCCCAATTGGTTTAACTGCCACCCGCCTGAATCTATTTAAAATCTAATTTTTTTTTATTTCAACCACCCGACCCGACCCGACCCGCGGATAAAATCAAATTTTTTTTTTTATTTCATCCGCCCGATCCGCGGATAATACGCATCTCTATTAGGGCCACACAGAATGTTGGATAACATAGATTTAAGTCTGTTCTTGGCACTGCACTATAAATAGAGATTGATGACTCAGAGGTTTCTGCAGGGGTTCTGGCCCAGAAAAAGCATCCGTGTGAAAGTTGAAGGAATAGGTTTTTAAAAACCAACAACGTGCATCTAGTCATGAAATAAGGCGTGCATCAATGAAATGAAAGTAAGAAAAGATGAAGCCTTCCTCCCTTCTGAGGGTCCATTCAGGGTGCAGAATGGATGAAAAGAGCTCATTAACATAGAAAAAGGGTCAAAATCCCAGTCTGTAATCACGACTAATGCTGCAGCACAAAGCATCAAGTGCATTAGATTTACAACTCATATGGACATCATTGCTTAGTCACGCCCTTCCCCGAAAGGGCGCAGCTGCCAAATAATAACAAACGAGCGCACTTTGTGTACAACGAGCAGCCATGCGTCTATATTTACACTACGCACACCCCCTCACTCCTCCTTTTCCATTCCTCCGCTCACTTTTGAATCAGAGGATTTTTTTTGTCTCTCCAGGCGACAACTGCATGGGCGCCGATCCGTGGCATCGTAGTGAAATATATCCAAGTGTTTAGAAATTCCAACATCGGCACTCACGGCGCGCCGCCGGGTAATTAATGCTAAACCAGGGAGCTCATTACCTCGCTGCTGTAGAAGCAGGGGTTACAGTTAATGCTGGATCCAAAGTCCCTAACAGATAAAAAGCCGCATCAGCAGATAAAAGAGTCGTTTGACTTGCTATCAGACTACAAAAGACATTGGAAAACAGAGAAATAAGAGTAGAAACGTCGTTGTTGCTGTCGCGACGTTATGATAATAATAGATGACCATGGAATGGTAGGGATGAGTGCGCAATGTCCTATTCAGTCTTTCGTGCTCCCCCTTACAGTTTTTCCCCGCTCCTACTATATTGCAAAAAAAAGTGTCTTCCTGTTGTACTCATGTGATTTCCCTTAACGCAGTGGTCCCCAACCACCGGGCCGCGGCCCTGTACCGGTCCGTGGATCGATTGGTACCGGGCCGCACAAGAAATAAAAAAAAAAAAAAAATATATTTTTTTTTTGATTAAATCAACATAAAAAACACAAGATACACTTACAATTAATGCACCAACCCAAAAAACCTCCCTCCCCATTCACACTCATTCACACAGAAGGGTTGTTTCTTTCTGTTATAAATATTTCTGGTTCCTACATTATATATCAATATTAGGGGTGTGGGAAAAAATCGATTCGAATTCGAATCACGATTCTCACGTTGTGCGATTTAGAGACGTTTCTCATTTTTTTTAAATCAAATTTTTAAATTTATTTATTTTTTTATTTTATTTTATTTTTTAATTAATCAATCCAACAAAACAATACACAGCAATACCATAAAAATGCAATCCAATTCCAAAACCATATATATACCATATATATACCATTTTTAAAAAATCGATTTTTTTATTTTATTTTATTTAAAAAAAAAAAAAAAAAAAAAAAAAAAAATATATATATATATATATATATATATATATATATCCATCTTCTTCCGCTTATCCGAGGTCCGGTCGCGGGGGCAGCAGCCTAAGCAGGGAAGCCCAGATTTCCCTCTCCCCAGCCACTTCGTCCAGCTCTTCCTGTGGGACCCCGAGGCGTTCCCAGGCCAGCCGGGAGACATAGTCTTCCCAACGTGTCCTGGGTCTTCCCCGCGGCCTTCCTACCGGTCGGACGTGCCCTAAACACCTCCCTAGGGAGGCGTTCGGGTGGCATCCTGATCAGATGCCCGAACCACCTCATCTGGCTCCTCTCGATGTGGAGGAGCAGCGGCTTTACTTTGAGCTCCCCCCGGATGACAGAGCTTCTCACCCTATCTCTAAGGGAGAGCCCCGCCACCCGGCGGAGGAAACTCATTTTGGCCGCTTGTACCCGTGATCTTGTCCTTTCGGTCATAACCCAAAGCTCATGACCATAGGTGAGGATGGGAACGTAGATCGACCGGTAAATTGAGAGCTTTGCCTTCCGGCTCAGCTCCTTCTTCACCACAACCGATCGATACAGCGTCCGCATTACTGAAGACGCCACACCGATCCGCCTGTCGATCTCACGATCCACTCTTCCCCCACTCGTGAACAAGACTCCGAGGTACTTGAACTCCTCCACTTGGGGCAAGATCTCCTCCCCAACCCGGAGATGGCACTCCACCCTTTTCCGGGCGAGAACCATGCACTCGGACTTGGAGGTGCTGATTCTCATCCCAGTCGCTTCACACTCAGCTGCGAACCGATCCAGTGAGAGCTGAAGATCCTGGCCAGATGAAGCCATCAGGACCACATCATCTGCAAAAAGCAGAGACCTAATCCTGCAGCCACCAAACCGGATCCCCTCAACGCCTTGACTGCGCCTAGAAATTCTGTCCATAAAAGTTATGAACAGAATCGGTGACAAAGGGCAGCCTTGGCGGAGTCCAACCCTCACTGGAAACGTGTCCGACTTACTACCGGCAATGCGGACCAAGCTCTGGCACTGATCATACAGGGAGCGGACTGCCACAATCAGACAGTCCAATACCCCATACTCTCTGAGCACTCCCCACAGGACTTCCCGGGGGACACGGTCGAATGCCTTCTCCAAGTCCACAAAGCACATGTAGACTGGTTGGGCAAACTCCCATGCACCCTCAAGGACCCTGCCGAGAGTATAGAGCTGGTCCACAGTTCCACGACCAGGACGAAAACCACACTGTTCCTCCTGAGTCCGAGGTTCGACTATCCGGCGTAGCCTCCTCTCCAGTACACCTGAATAGACCTTCAAATTTTACCCATCACGCAATATCCCTAAAAAAAGCTTCAAAGTGCCTGATTTTAACCACCCGTCCATTTTCCTGTGACGTCACATAGTGAAGCCAACACAAACAAACATGGCGGAAAGAACAGCAAGCTATAGCGACATTAGCTCGGATTCGGACTCGGATTTCAGCGGCTTAAGCGATTCAACAGATTACGCATGTATTGAAACGGACGGTTGTAGTGTGGAGGCAGGTAGCGAAAACGAAATTGAAGAAGAAACTGAAGCTATTGAGCCAAATCGGTTTGAACCGTATGCAAGCGAAACCGACGAAAACGACACGGGAGAAAGCGAGGACGAATTCGGCGATCGCCTTCTAACCAACGATTGGTATGTGTTTGTTTGGCATTAAAGGAAACTAACAACTATGAACTAGGTTTACAGCATATGAAATACATTTGGCAACAACATGCACTTTGAGAGTGCAGACAGCCCAGTTTTCATCAATTAATATATTCTGTAGACATACCCTCATGCCAGCAGGCCAGGGAAGCTAGGGTCGATATTCTTCTCTTGATCATCTTCGGGACGGTGTGAGCCAAGACATCCAGGGGGGTTTAGCTCGCTCGTCTGCGGGAACAAACTGCCGCCATTGCTTGCCGTGCTAGTGAGGTCCTTTGTCCCTGAATTGCTCACACACTCCGGCAGATTTCTTTGACTTTATCGTTGGGAATGCATCTGCTTTGAGTGTCGCAGGATATCCACACATTCTTGCCATCTCTGTCGTAGCATAGCTTTCGTCGGTAAAGTGTGCGGAACAAACGACTGACCATTTCGTCGGCTTTCCCCACACCCTCGTATTTTGAACAAATTTCGTCCAATTTCTTGCCATTTTCGCATCTTTGGGCCACTGGTGCAACTTGAATCCGTCCCTGTTCGTGTTGTTACACCCTCCGACAACACATCGACGAGGCATGATGTCTCCAAGGTACGGAAAACAGTCGAAAAAACGGAAAATAACAGCTGATTTGACTCGGTGTTTGAGAAAATGGCGGATTGCTTCCCGTGACGTCACGATGTGACGTCATCGCTCCGAGAGCGAATATTAGAAAGGCGTTTAATTCGCCAAAATTCACCCATTTAGAGTTCGGAAATCGGTTAAAAAAATATATGGTCTTTTTTCTGCAACATCAAGGTATATATTGACGCTTACATAGGTCTGGTGATAATGCATACTTGCCAACCCTCCCGAATTTTCCGGGAGACTCCCGAAATTCAGCGCCTCCCCCGAAAACCTCCCGGGACAAATATTCTCCCGAAAATCTCCCGATTTTCAGCCGGAGCTGGAGGCCACGCCCCCTCCAGCTCCATGCGGACCTGAGTGAGGACAGCCTTTTCTTTATGACGGGCGGACAACAGGGTGACAAGAACTAAATCATCCAGACTAGAGATAAATTGTATTATTATGTTTATCTTACCTAAAAATAAATATATTTATTAAAAAGGGAATAAGCGGTAGAAAATGGATGGATGGATTTAAAAAAAAAATAAGTTTTTACTATATTTTGCTAAAAACATCAAAATTAATTGTATTTGTATTTGTATTTTTTCTGACTCCTTATTACATCCAGCCATAGAATTATACATTAAAATAAACATATTTGAAATAATTTTAAATTATCATAATAATTTATTTAAAATGACCATATTTAATTATTAAAATAATTGCTTGTTTATCAACAACTTTAGCATTTTATTCATTACATTTTGAAACTCTCAGAAGCCAAGTTATGTTATATTCCTTAAAATTTATTTATGCAAGTTTGAAGTATCAATTATCTAAACACAGTTTATATATATATATTTATATATGTATATGTATATGTATGTATATATATATATATATATATATATGTATGAAATACTTGACTTGGGGAATTCTAGCTGTCAATATACTCCTCCCCTCTTAACCACGCCCCCGCCCTCAACCACGCCCCTGTTCCACCCCTGACCACGCCCCCACCCCCCCACCTCCCGAAATCGGAGGTCTCAAGGTTGGCAAGTATGTGATAATGTTCCCCTTTAATGCACCAACTCAAAAAACCTTCCCCCCCCCCCCCTTCACTCATTCACACAAAAGGGTTGTTTCTTTCTGTTATTAATATTTCTGGTTCCTACATTATATACTGTATATATTTGGGGTGTGGGAAAAAATCGATTCGAATTCAAATCGCGATTCTCACGTTGTGCAATTCAGAATCGTTTCTCATTTTTTTAAAAATCGATTTTTTTTAATTTATTTATTTTTTAATTTATTTTATTTATTTTATTTTATTTTTTTAAATTAATCAATCCAACAAAACAAGACACAGCAATACCATAACAATGCAATCCAATTCCAAAACCAAACTCGACCCCAGCAACACTCAGAAGTGCAATAAACAGAGCAATTGAGAGGAGTCACAAACACGACACAGAACAAACCAAATGTAGAGAAACAAAAATGAATATTATCAACAACAGTATCAATGTTAGTTACAATTTCAACATTCGAAAAATAAAATAAGCCACTGGGAACTGATTTTTAATGGTTTTAACCATTCTGAAATTGTGATAATGTTCCCCTTTAATTGTAAGTGTTTCTTGTGTTTTTTATGTTGATTTAATCAAAAAATTTTATTTTTTATTTTTTTTATTTCTTGTGCGGCCCCCGGCCCGGTACCAATCGATCCACGAATCGGTACAGGGCCGCGGCCCGGTGGTTGGGGACCACTGCGTTAAGGGAAATCACATGAGTACAACAGGAAGACCTTTTTTTGCAATATAGTAGGAGCGGGAAAAACTGTAAGGGGGAGCACGAAAAATCCCTCATTGACATTATCATTAGACATTTAAAAAAAATAAAAAAATAACAATAGTGTCACAGTGGCTTACACTTGCATCGCATCTCATAAGCTTGACAACACACTGTGTCCAATATTTTCACAAAGATAAAATAAGTCATATTTTTGGTTCATTTAATAGTTAAAACAAATGTACATTATTGCAATCAGTTGATAAAACATTGTCCTTTACAATTATAAAAGCTTTTTGCTCTGCTTGCATGTCAGCAGACTGGGGTAGATCCTGCTGAAATTCTATATATTGAATGAATAGAGAATCATTTTGAATTGGGAAAATATCGTTTTTGAATCGAATCGTGACCCCAAGAATCGATATTGAATCGAATCGTGGGACATCCAAAGATTCGCAGCCCTAATCAATATATATCAATACAGTCTGCAGGGATACAGTCCGTAAGCACACATGGTTGTATTTTTTATGACAAAAAAACAAAACAAAAAAACACTTCTAAAGTTAAAAACTGTTATCCAATAAAGTTTGGACTTTAAACATTTCCATCTTGTAAAATGTCGATAATTTTTTGTAATTTTTATTCCGTAATTTTCTTGTCTCTCATTTAACATTGAAACAGTTTATCCAATTTTGTTAATTCCCAATAACATTTCTGTAAAATTCAATTTGTTTCAAAATACTGTGGTATTTTCATGTAAAATTTAAACATTTTGTCCCCCAATTTTTTAATTTTCTTTGTCAAAGTGAATTTCTCTTGGAAATTTGCAGTTTTCACTTTTTACACTAAGTTTCGACTTTTCCGATTTTAAAGATCTTTTTTTACTACATTTTTTTTTTTACCTTTTTCTCACAAGTATAACCCTAATTTGTTTTTGTAGAATGACAATATTTTCCTCATTGAATTGTTACTTTTTCCTGTAAAATTACAACTTTTTTCCTGTAAAATTAAAACTTTGATTTTTGGTCAAGGAAAAAATCAATAGTATCCTGTAAATGTACATTTGTTTCGAAATATTCAGTTTTTTTTGTGTAAAATTTAAACATTTTGTCCCCCAAATTTTTACTTTTCTTCGTCAAAGTGCAATTAGCGTATTTTTTGGACTATAAGTCACAGTTTTTTTCATAGTTTGGCCGGGCTCCAGTGCGATTTATATATATTTTTTCCTTCTTTATTATGCATTTTCGGCAGGTGCGACTTATACTCCGGTGCGACTTATACTCCGAAAAATACGGTACTTCTCTTGGAAATCTTCCACTTTCATCTTCTAACTTATTTCTAGTACACTAAGTTTCGACTTTTCTGTCTGCTGAAGGATTTTAAAGATGTTTTTGAATTTTTCTTATACATTTTTTACTTTTATTTCACACCCATAATGTCAATTTGTTTTCGTAGAAAGACAATATTTTCTCAATAAATGATTACTTTTTCCTGTAAAATGACAATTTTTTTCCCTGTAAAATTACAACTTTTTTCCTGTAAAATTACAACTTTTTTCCTGTACAACTTGTTTGGTAAAATTACAATGTATTTTCTTGTAAAATGTCAATAGTATCCTGTAAAATTAAAATTTTCCTGAAATATTCCGGTGCTTTTGTATAAAATTGAAACATTTTGTCCACCAAATTTTTACTTTTCTTTGTCAAAGTGCAACTAATTTTCTTGGAAATTCTCCACTTTCATCTTCTAACTTATTTCTCTTACACTAAGTTCCACTTTTCTCTCTACTAAAGGATTTTAAAGAGCTTTTTTCTTTTTTCTCCTTACTTTTTTTTACTTTTTTCTCATAATCTCAATCCTCGTAGAATGGCAATATTTTGTCATTAATGATTACTTTTTATTGTAAAATAAAAATAAAAATTATTGTAAAATTACAACTTTTTTCCTGTAAAATTACAACTTTTTTCCTGTAAAATTACAACTTTTTTTTGGTCAAATTAAAATGTATTTTCTTGTAAAATATCAATAGTATCCTGTGAAATTTAATTTTTCCCGAAATATTGCGGTGCTTTTGTATAAAATTTAAACATTTTGTCCTCCAAATGTTTACTTTTCTTTGTCAAAGTGCAACTACTTTTCTTGGAAATTCTCCACTTTCATCTTCTAACTTATTTCTCTTACACTAAGTTCCAACTTTTCTCTCTACTAAAGGATTTTAAAGATCTTTTTTCTTTTTCCGCCTTAATTTTTTTTAACCTTTTTCTCATAATTTCAATCCTTGTAGAATGGCAATATTTTGACATTAAACGATTACTTTTTATTTTTCCTGTAAAATTAAAACTTTGATTTTTGGTAAAATTAAAATTCATTTTCAAGGAAAAAATCAATAGTATCCTGTAAAATTACATTTGTTTTGAAATATTCCGTTATTTTTGTGTAAAATTTAAACATTTTGTCCCCCAAATTTTTTCATTTTCTTCGTCAAAGTGCAACTACTTCTCTTGGAAATTCTCCACTTTCATCTTTTAACTTATTTCTCGTACACTAAGTTCCGACTTTTCTGTCTGCTGAAGGATTTTAAAGATGTTTTTGAATTTTTCTCATACAGTTTTTTACTTTTATCTCACACCCATAATGTCAATTTGTTTTCATAGAATGACAATCTTTTCTCAATAAATGATTACTTTTTGTAAAACTACAACTTTTTCCCTGTAAAATTACAACTTTTTTCCTTTAAAATTACAACTTTTTTTTCTTATTCAAATTACAACTTTTTCCCTGTAAAAGTACAACTTTTTTCCTGTAAAATTAAAACTTTTTTCCTGTAAAATTACAACTTTTTTCCTGTAAAATTACAACTTTATTCCTGTAAAATTACAACTTTTTTTTGTAAAATTTAAATTTATTTTCTTGTAAAATGTCAATAGTATCCTGTAAAATTACATGTTTCCTTAAATATTCCGGTGCTTTTGTATAAAATTTAAACATTTTGTCCTCCAAATTTTCATTTTTCTTTGTCAAAGTGCAACTCCTTTTCTTGGAAATTCTCCACTTTCATCTTCTAACTTATTTCTCGTACACTAAGTTCCAACTTTTCTCTCTACTAAAGGATTTTAAAGATATTTTTCCACCCTTATTTTTTTTACCTTTTTCTCATAATCTCAATCCTCGTAGAATGGCAATATTTTGTCATTAAATGATTACTTTTTATTGTACGTTACAATTTTTTTCTTGTAAAATCAAAACTTTTTTCCTGTAAAATTACAACTTTTTTTGGTAAAATTAAAATGTATTTTCTTGTGAAATATCAATAGTATCCTGTAAAATTTAATTTTTCACGAAATATTCCGGTGCTTTTGTATAAAATTTAAACATTTTGTCCTCCAAATTTTCACTTTTCTTTGTCAAAGTGCAACTACTTTTCTTGGAAATTCTCCACTTTCATCTTCTAACTTATTTCTCTTACACTAAGTTCCAACTTTTCTCTCTACTAAAGGATTTTAAAGATCTTTTTTCTTTTTCCGCCTTCATTTTTTTTTAACCTTTTTCTCATATTCTCAATTCTCGTAGAATGGCAATATTTTGTTAAGTAAAGTAAAGATTTGTATTACTTTACTGTCATGTTGGTGTAATCATGTTTTGTTTTAGTCATGTTTTGTTTAGTTATTGGACTCTTTAGTTTCTGGGTTTTCACTCCCTGGTCTTGTTTCCATAGTTACCCATTAGTTTCACCTGTTTCACGTTTGGACTCATTGTGCACTCTTGTTTGTCACCATAGCAACCCATTAGTTTTCACCTGTCACGTCACGCACCTGTTTCACGTTTTGAGTCACGCACCTGTTTTCACTAATCATGTCTGTAGTATTTAAGTTCATTGTTTTCAGTTTGTCGTGCTGGTGACATCCCGCATTCTTACCCCTGTCACACTCTGTCTACCTCTCAAGTAAGTTTTTTCTATTAATGCCACAGTTAGTGTTTTTGTTTTAATTGTTCACAGTTTTTTGCTCACGTGCAAGTCTTTTTGTTTCGTTAGTCAAGTTTGTACATCCGCCTTGAGCGCGCTTTTCGTTCCTTTGAGTGTTATTATTAAATATGTATTTACCTTCGCGCCATGACCAGTCCAGCTTTACTTGCATCACGTCTTGACACTTTATTGTAGATAATCATGTATAAACAGTATACAAAAAGACTAACGCTAGAGCAGACAGATACAAAAATCATTCATTTAAGGAAATCACATGAGTACAACAGGAAGACGCTTTTATGCAATATAGTAAGAGCGGGAAGAACTGTAAGGGGGAGCATGAAAGACTGAATAAGGTTGTAAACTGTATGTAGGTTAGATATCATTATTGAATACCATTAAAATCCAGAGAAAGATTATAAATCCCTAATGGCTAGCCATGATTCCTGCGACCCAAAGTCTGGACTGCACTGCATTTGTTCACCGCGTGACGCCATGAACACTTCCTGTCCATGTAGTACATCAAAGCCCTAGACACAACTTTGTCCAGACTGTTTAGTGCGCTGTACGGCGGTTTGTGTAGCGTGAGGCTAAGAACTAAATAAGAACAGTCCGGAGAATTTATGATTAGTTGGCGAGGCGTCGCACATTTAGCTACATCGTCCTCCATCACCCCGCGGCTCCTCTTCAGCATCCCCCGCGCGCACCATTCGTCATCCGGCGAGGCCCTGTCATCCTCTGCCTCCCTCGGAAATTACAATCAAATGCGGCGCGGTGGAGTGCCGCCACGGAGGCCACTTGCTCCTCTTCTTAGTCATCCAAAGGTCAAGAGGCGCAACACTACACACACATTTCAAGTCTGTGTGTGTGTCTTCTTGTATTTCTAGCCTTCTTGAGACGTGAGGAAGGAAAAGTATCTTCCATATGAGGAGGTGTGAACAAGTGATGACATAAATCATGGTCCCAATAACGTTGCATCTAATAGACAATGTCTCAAGACACTGTTATGCAATATAGTAAGAGCGGGAAGAACTGTAAGGGGGAGCATGAAAGACTGAATACGGTTGCTGGTGACATCCATCAAAATGAGGGTGGTCCCAAAAAGGAGGGATTTTTCACATTGACTGTGTGTCGCTTTTAAAAGTGCTGCCCCTCTGGTCAACATATGAAATAACAAGTGTGTGTAAGAAATTGAAATGGGCTCCCTTTGGCCAAAATTAATTTAAAAAAAATACAATACAAATGTATAAAGAGACTTATAACTTGAAGTAAATACTGAAAATTAAAAACCATTTACAAACAAAAAATTCCCCAAAAATAAATGAACTAAAAGCAGTCTTTTTCTCACATTGTGTCGACTTTTTTCTTATAAAATTGGGAACAATTTCTCATATTCTTTCTGTTTCTGTAATGTCGCAATATATATATATATATATATATATATATATATATATATTTTAGGAAAAATTATTACTTTTTACTGCAAAATGACGACATTTGTCGTATAAAATTCGGACTTTTATCACAATATTGCCAATTTTTGCGTTGTTCTTGTAAGACGGTGACATTTTTTGAGTAAAATTCTGACTTTTGTCATAATTTTGCCAAGTAACATTCCGATTATTACTACAACGTTGCCAAAATTTGAAAGTTGTCTTATGAAATGGTGACTTTTGTCGAGTAAAATTATGACTCTTTTCATGAAATAGCCAACATTTTAAGCTTTTCTTGTAAAATTGCGACTGTTATTGAGTAAAATTCCATTTTTTGTCATAATATTGCACACATGTTCAGTTTTTTTGTAAAAAATGTTGACTTGCGTTGAGAAAAATGACGACTTTTATTATAATACTGCCCAAATTCCAAGTTTTTTTTTAGTGAAATTGCAACTAATTTTTCACAACAATCTTTTTTATATTTGCATAGTATGTATATATTATTAATGTTGTAAATACACTTCTTTATATATCTAGAAAGGCTGGTCCTAAAGAGATAGGCATTTTTCTCAGGTCTCAAGAAGGTAACAAATACACAAATGGGTGTGTGTTCTTGTATTTCTACCATTCTTGAGACACGAAGAAGGAAAAGTATCTTCCATATGAGGAGGTGTGAACAAGTGATGACATAAATCATGGTCCCAATAACATTGCATCTAATAGACAATGTCTCATTAGCACCCCTGCTGGTGACATCTATCAAAATGAGGGTGGTCCCAAAAAGGAGGGATTTTGTGTGGGTTTTAAAAGTGCTCCCCCTTCGGTCAACATATGAAATAACAAGTCTGTGTAAAAATTTTAAGTGCTCCCCCTCTGGCCAACATATGTAATAACAAGTGTGTGTAAGAAATTGAAATGCGACCCCTTTGGTCAAAATTATTATTTTTTAAATAAATAAAAATGTATAAAGAGACATACTGTAATAACTTGAAGTAAATACTGAAAATTAAAAACCAATTACAAACAAAAAATTCCCCAAAAATAAATGAACTAAAAGCAGTCTTTTTCTCACATTGTGTCGACTTTTTTCTTATAAAATTGGGAACAATTTCTCATATTCTTTCTGTTTCTGTAATGTCGCAATATTTTCTCGTAAAATTATTACTTTTTTTTTTTTTAGGAAAAATTATTACTTTTTAATGCAGAATGGCGACATTTGTCATATAAAATTCAGACTTTTATCACAATATTGCCAATTTTTGCCTTGTTCTTGTAAGACGGTGACATTTTTTGAGTAAAATTCTGACTTTTGTCATAATTTTGCCAAGTAAAATTTCGATTATTACTACAACGTTGCCAAAATTTGAAAGTTCTCTTATGAAATGGTGACTTTTGTCGAGTAAAATTATGACTCTTTTCATGAAATAGCCAACATTTTAAGCTTTTCTTGTAAAATTGCGACTGTTATTGAGTACAATTCCATTTTTTGTCATAATATTGCACACATGTTCAGTTTTTTTTGTAAAAAATGTTGACTTGCGTTGAGAAAAATTACGACTTTTATTATAATACTGCCCAAATTCCAAGTTTTTTTAGTGAAATTGCAACTAATTTTTCACAACAATCTTTTTTATATTTGCATAGTATGTATATATTATTAATGTTGTAAATACACTTCTTTATATATCTAGAAAGGCTGGTCCTAAAGAGATAGGCATTTTTCTCAGGTCTCAAGAAGGTAACAAATACACAAATGTGTGTGTGTTCTTGTATTTCTACCATTCTTGAGACATGAAGAAGGAAAAGTATCTTCCATATGAGGAGGTGTGAACAAGTGATGACATAAATCATGGTCCCAATAACATTGCATCTAATAGACAATGTCTCATTAGCACCCCTGCTGGTGACATCTATCAAAATGAGGGTGGTCCCAAAAAGGAGGGATTTTGTGTGGGTTTTAAAAGTGCTCCCCCTTCGGTCAACATATGAAATAACAAGTGTGTGTAAAAATTTGAAGTGCTCCCCCTCTGGCCAACATATGTAATAACAAGTGTGTGTAAGAAATTGAAATGCGCCCCCTTTGGTCAAAATTATAATTTTTTTAAATAAATTAAAATGTATAAAGAGACATGCTGTAATAACTTGAAGTAAATACTGAAAATTAAAAACCAATTACAAACAAAAAAATTCCCCAAAAATAAATGAACTAAAAGCAGTCTTTTTCTCACAATGTGTCGACTTTTTTCTTATAAAATTGGGAACAATTTCTCATATTCTTCCTGTTTCTGTAATGTCGCAATATTTTCCGGTAAAATTATTACTTTTTTTTTTTTTTAGGAAAAATGATTACTTTTTAATGCAGAATGGCGACATTTGTCATATAAAATTCGGACTTTTATCACAATGTTGCCAATTTTTGCCTTGTACTTGTAAGACGGTGACATTTTTTGAGTAAAATTCTGACTTTTGTCATAATTTTGCCAAGTAAAATTTCGATTATTATTACTACAACGTTGCCAAAATTTGAAAGTTCTCTTATGAAATGGTGACTTTTGTTGAGTAAAATTATGACTATTTTCATGAAATAGCCAACATTTTAAGCTTTTCTTGTAAAACTGCGACTGTTATTGAGTAAAATTCCAACTTTTGTCATAGTGTTGCACAAATGTTCAGTTTTTCTTGTAAAAAATGATGACTTGCGTTGAAAAAAATTACGACTTTTTTTATAATACTGCCCAAATTCCAAGTTTTTTTTAGTGAAATTCCAACTAATTTTTCACAACAATCTTTTTTATATTTGCATAGTATGTATATATTATTAATGTTGTAAATACACTTCTTTATATATCTAGAAAGGCTGGTCCTAAAGAGGTAGGCATTTTTCTCAGGTCTCAAGAAGGTAACAAATACACAAATGGGTGTGTGTTCTTGTATTTCTACCATTCTTGAGACATGAAGAAGGAAAAGTATCTTCCATATGAGGAGGGGTGAACAAGTGATGACATAAATCATGGTCCCAATAACATTGCATCTAATAGAGAATGTCTCGTTAGCACCCCTGCTGGTGACATCTATCAAAACGAGGGTGGTCCCAAAAAGGAGGGATTTTGTGTGGGTTTTAAAAGTGCTCCCCCTTCGGTCAACATATGAAATAACAAGTCTGTGTAAAAATTTGAAGTGCTCCCCCTCTGTCCAACATATGTAATAACAAGTGTGTGTAAGAAATTGAAATGCGCCCCCTTTGGTCAAAATAATTTTTTTTTAAATAAATAAAAATGTATAAAGAGACATACTGTAATAACTTGAAGTAAATACTGAAAATTAAAAACCAATTAGAAACAAAAAATTCCCCCAAAAATAAATGAACTAAAAGCAGTCTTTTTCTCACATTGTGTCGACTTTTTTCTTATAAAATTGGGAACAATTTCTCATATTCTTTCTGTTTCTGTAATGTCGCAATATTTTCTCGTAAAATTATTACTTTTTTTTTTTTTTTAGGAAAAATTACTTTTTAATGCAGAATGGCGACATTTGTCATATAAAATTCGGACTTTTATCACAATATTGCCAATTTTTGCGTTGTACTTGTAAGACGGTGACATTTTTTGAGTAAAATTCTGACTTTTGTCATAATTTTGCCAAGTAAAATTTCGATTATTATTACTACAACGTTGCCAAAATTTGAAAGTTCTCTTATGAAATGGTGACTTTTGTCGAGTAAAATGATGACTCTTTTCATGAAATCGCCAACGTTTTAAGCTTTTCTTGTAAAATGGCGACTGTTATTGAGTAAAATTCCAACTTTTGTCATAATATTGCACAAATGTTCCGTTTTTCTTGTAAAAATGTTGACTTCCTTTGAGAAAAATGTTGACTTTTATTATAATACTGCCAAAAGTTGAAGTTTTTTTTGTGAAATTCCAACTCATTTTTCACAAAAAGTTTTTTATATTTGCATAGTATGTATATATTTTTAATGTTGTAAATACACTTCTTTATATATCTAGAAAGGCTGGTCCTAAAGAGGGAGGCATTATTCTCAAGTCTCAAGAAGGGAACAAATACACAAATGTGTGTGTGCGTGTGTGTGTGTGTGTGTGTGTGTGTGTTTATCTAAGCTGCACAGCAGAGCAGACGAGGCCTACAACAGCAATTAGCTGGCCTGTGACTACGCCTCCATACCTTACGCTGTCATGGCACTTGCACAACCGGCCAAGTGTTTGCCACAGCTGCATGCTCCTGTCTGAAGCAGCTCATCTTGACCGCCAACGCAGTCTTCCCCAACCAGGTATCGTCCTCAAGAAGGTTCTTGACACCAATGAAAGACGCAGGCTTTTTTTAAAACACCGTCGTCGCAATGCTGGCGTTTTTAGGCGGCTGATAATGTTTGATGTGTTGAAGCACGATGGTTTTTTTCCCCCCTCACCGTGAAATGTTTGTGATGGAACGTTGCTGTTAGGAATGCTCTTCTTAGAGGAGGTCGTGACCTCAAAAGACGGAAGAAGGTTAACCCGGCAGGCAGAAAACATTGATACAACGTTGATTATACGTGCATACATGCAAGGTTGAAAAATAGTTGTATTTGTAAACTGAGACAACGTTGATGTCCAACGTTGGATCCATGTTGTTGCTTGGGAAATGACTCAATTTCAATGTCAAATCAATGTCAGAACCCAACATTGAATAAACGTCATCAAAAAGCATGTTGTTTCAACGTTGTATTTGTGTTGTAGAATATTGGTTGAGAAATGACCAAAATTCAATGGTTAAAAAAACGTCAGAACCTAACATTGATTAAACGTCGTCAAAAAACATGTTGTTTCGACGTTGTATTTGTGTTGTAGAATTTTGGTTGGGAACTGACCAAAATTCAATGGTCAAATCAATGTCACAAATAAACATTGAATAAACGTCATCAAAAAGCATGTTGTTTCAACGTTGTATTTGTGTTGTAGAATATTAGTTGAGAAATGACCAAAATTCAATGGTCAAGTCAAGGTCAGAACCCAACATTGAATAAATGTCGTCAAAAAGCATGTTGTTTCAACGTTGTATTTGTGTTGTAGAATATTGGTTGAGAAATGACCAAAATTCAATGGTCAAATCAACGTCAGAACCCAACATTGATTAAACGTCATCAAAAAAATTGTTGTTTCAACGTTGGGTTTGTGGTGTAGAATACTGGTTCGGAAATGAGCAAAAAATTCAATGGTCAAATAAACGTCAGAACCCAACATTGATTTAACGTCTTCAAAAAGCATGTTGTTTCAATGTTGTATTTGTGTTGGAGAATATTGGTCGGAAAATGACTAAAGTTCAATGGTCAAAAAAATGTCAGAACCCAACATTGATTTAAAGTCATCAAAAAATATGTTTATGCAATGTTGTATTGTGTTGGGAAGTGACCAAAATTCAATGGTCAAATCAACGTCAGAACCCGACATTGATTAAACGTTGTCAAAAAGCATGTTGTTTCAACGTTGTATTTGTGTTGTAGAATATTGGTTGGGAAATGACCAAATATCAACGCCAAAACTAAACATTGAATAAACGTCGTCAAAAAGCATGTTGTTTCAACGTTGTGTTTGTGTTGTAGAATATTGGTTCGGAAATGAGCAAAAAATTCAATGGTCAAATAAACGTCAGAACCCAACATTGATTTAACGTCTTCAAAAAGCATGTTGTTTCAACGTTGTATTTGTGTTGGAGAATATTGGTTGGAAAATGACCAAAGTTCAATGGTCAAAAAAACGTCAGAACCCAACATTGATTTAAAGTCATCAAAAAATATGTTTATGCAATGTTGTATTTGTGTTGGGAAATGACCAAAATTCAATGGTCAAATCAACTTTCAGAACCCAACATTGATTAAACGTCGTCAAAAAGCATGTTGTTTCAACGTTGTATTTGTGTTGTAGAATATTGGTTGGGAAATTACCAAATTTCAACGGTCAAATCAACGTCAGAACCTGACATTGATTAAACGTCGTCAAAAAGCATGTTGTTTCAACGTTGTATTTGTGTTGTAGAATATTGGTTGGGAAATGACCAAATTTTAACGGTCAAATCACCGTCAGAATCCAACATTGATTAAACGTTGTCAAAAAGCATGTTGTTTCAACTTTGTGTTTGTTTTGTAGAATATTGGTTGGGAAATGACCAAAATTCAATGGTCAAATCAACGTCAGAACCCAACATTGATTAAACGTTTCCAAAAAGCATGTTGTTTCAACGTATTGGTGTTGTAGAATATTGGTAGAGAAATGACCAAAATTCAATGGTCAAATCAACGTCACAACCCAACATTGATTCAACGTTTCCAAAAAGCATGTTGTTTCAACGTATTTGTGTTGTAGAATATTGGTTGGGAAATGACCAAATTTCAACAGTCAAATCAACATCAGAACCCAACATTGATTAAACGTCGTCAAAAAGCATGTTGTTTCAACTTTGTGTTTGTTTTGTACAATATTGGTTCGTAAATGACCAAATTTCAATGGTCAAATCACCGTCAGAACCCAACATTGATTAAACGTTTCAAAAAAGCATGTTGTTTCAACGTATTGGTGTTGTAGGATATTGGTAGAGAAATGACCAAAATTCAATGGTCAAATCAACGTCAGAACCCAACATTGATTAACGTTTCCAAAAAGCATGTTGTTTCAACATATTTGTGTTGTATAATGTTGGTTGGGAAATGACCAAATTTCAACAGTCAAATCAACATCAGAACCCAACATTGATTAAACGTTGTCAAAAAGCATGTTGTTTCAACTTTGTGTTTGTGTTGTAGAATATTGGTTGAGAAATGACCAAAATTCAACGGTCAAATCACCGTCAGAACCCAACATTGATTAAACGTTTCCAAAAAGCATGTTGTTTCAATGTATTTGTGTTGTATAATGTTGGTTGGGAAATGACCAAATTTCAACAGTCAAATCAACATCAGAACCCAACATTGATTAAACGTCATCAAAAAGCATGTTGTTTCAACGTTGTATTTGTGTTGTAGAATATTGGTTGGAAAATGACCAAAATTCAATGATCAAATCACCGTCAGAACCCAACATTGATTAAACGTTTCCAAAAAGCATGTTGTTTCAACGTATTGGTGTTGTAGAATATTGGATGAGAAATGACCAATGGTCAAGTCAAGGTCAGAACCCAACAACCAGGGCGACCGGTGCAATGGACGTCGAGTGGATCTAGCATAATATTGTGAGAGTCCAGTCCATAGTGGATCTAACATAATAGTGTGAGAGTCCAGTCCATAGTGGATCTAACATAATAGTGTGAGAGTCCAGTCCATAGTGGATCTAACATAATAGTGAGAGTCCAGTCCATAGGGGATCTAACATAATAGTGTGAGAGTCCAGTCCATAGTGGATCTAACATAATAGTGAGAGTCCAGTCCATAGTGGATCTAGCATAAAAATGTGAGAGTCCAGTCCATAGTGGATCTAGTACAATATTGTGAAAGTCCAGTTCATAGTGGATCTAACATAATAGTGAGAGTCCAGTCCATAGTGGATCTAGCATAAAAATGTGAGAGTCCAGTCCATAGTGGATCTAACATAATAGTGTGAGAGTCCAGTCCATAGTGGATCTAACATAATAGTGTGAGAGTCCAGTCCATGGTGGATCTAATATAATAGTGAGAGTCCAGTCCATAGTGGATCTAACATAATATTGTGAGAGTCCAGTCCGTAGTGGATCTAACATAATAGTGTGAGAGTCCAGTCCATAGTGGATCTAGCATAATATTGTGAGAGTCCAGTCCATAGTGGATCTAACATAATATTGTGAGAGTCCAGTCCATAGTGGATCTAACATAATAGTGTGAGAGTCCAGTCCATAGTGGATCTAACATAATATTGTGAGAGTCCAGTCCATAGTGGATCTAACATAATAGTGTGAGAGTCCAGTCCATAGTGGATCTAACATAATAGTGAGAGTCCAGTCCATAGTGGGGCCAGCAGGAGACCATCCCGAGCGGAGACAGGACAGCAGCACAGAGATGTCCCCAACCGATGCACAGGCGAGCGGTCCACCCCGGGTGCCGACTCTGGACAGCCAGCACTTAAACCTGGACCACCGAATGTGGAACGTTAGGGGGTTTGAAGCACTGAACGGATCTGATTGGATGACTACTTTGAGCTCACAGGAGCCTCTTAGTTCCAGGGACCATAGTCACCAGGAACTCAATGTTCCCGGACTTTTGGTGTAAAAGGAGCTTAATTTGTGTGCGGGTCTGTGGGTTTTGGAGGGATCAAGAACTCCCTCAATCAAATCAGCAGGGAACCAAATACTTCTTCTGATTCGGACGTTACAGATTTGAGCATCGCCGCGGCCCGCAAGCGCGATGCTTTCAGAAAGCTCTGATAAAGTTAGTCCGGGCTAGAACAGCTGCAGTCCAAAGACTGAGGGCTGCACCTCTGAGATCCGACTGCATTTTTAAAAGCAATCCAGGACATCGATAGCGCAGCAAAGTTAGTTTTTTCGGTGGCACTGAAGCGGATGAACGTGATGTGAAATCAATAAGAGCTGTGGGCGTTTTGTTGGCCGCCCCGCACGGACCTCTGCATCTCACACAAAGCTGCGCTCCGCTCGCTCACGGCTGCCCCAAGATAAGCCTGATTAATAAGTTTCAAGTCAGGAAAGGCTCTTCAAGCGTGTACCGTTAAAAAAAAAGATGATTCATTCATTTTCCCGCTGGCATGGGAGTTTACACTCCAGACCTTGGTTGTTTGCTGGCAGATTTTCTTTGTCCCAGCCAGACCCTCTCAGACCTTAAACTTTGTGAGACAACCCCAGTTCAGCCAGACCCTCTCAGACCTTAAACTTTGTGAGACAACCCCAGTTCAGCCAGACCCTCTCAGACCTTAAACTTTGTGAGACAACCCCAGTTCAGTCAGACCCTCTCAGACCTTAAACTTTGTGAGACAACCCCAGTCCAGCCAGACCCTCTCAGACCTTAAACTTTGTGAGACAACCCCAGTTCAGCCAGAGCCTCTCAGACCTTAAACTTTGTGAGACAACCCCAGTGCAGCCAGACCCTCTCAGACCTTAAACTTTGTGAGACAACCCCAGTTCAGCCAGACCCTCTCAGACCTTAAACCTTGTGAGACAACCCCAGTTCAGCCAGACCCTCTCAGACCTTAAACTTTGTGAGACAACCCCAGTTCAGCCAGACCCTCTCAGACCTTAAACTTTGTGAGACAACCCCAGTCCAGCCAGACCCTCTCAGACTTTAAACTTTGTGAGACAACCCCAGTCCAGCCAGACCCTCTCAGACCTTAAACTTTTTGAGACAACCCCAGTCCAGCCAGACCCTCTCAGACCTTAAACTTTGTGAGACAACCCCAGTCCAGCCAGACCCTCTCAGACCTTAAACTTTGTGAGACAACCCCAGTCTAGCCAGACCCTCTCAAACCTTAAACTTTGTGAGACAACCCCAGTTCAGCCAGACCCTCTCAGACCTTAAACTTTGTGAGACAACCCCAATCCAGCCAGACCCTCTCAGACCTTAAACATTGTGAGACAACCCCAGTCCAGCCAGACCCTCTCAGACCTTAAACTTTGTGAGACAACCCCAGTTCAGCCAGACCCTCTCAGACCTTAAACTTTGTGAGACAACCCCAGTCCAGCCAGACCCTCTCAGACCTTAAACTTTGTGAGACAACCCCAGTCCAGCCAGACCCCCTCAGACCTTAAACTTTGTGAGACAACCCCAGTTCAGCCAGACCCTCTCAGACCTTAAACTTTGTGAGACAACCCCAGTTCAGCCAGACCCTCTCAGACCTTAAACTTTGTGAGACAACCCCAGTTCAGCCAGACCCTCTCAGACCTTAAACTTTGTGAGACAACCCCAGTTCAGCCAGACCCTCTCAGACCTTAAACTTTGTGAGACAACCCCAGTTCAGCCAGACCCTCTCAGACCTTAAACTTTGTGAGACAACCCCAGTTCAGCCAGACCCTCTCAGACCTTAAACTTTGTGAGACAACCCCAGTTCAGCCAGACCCTCTCAGACTTTAAACTTTGTGAGACAACCCCAGTCCAGCCAGACCCTCTCAGACCTTAACTTTTTGAGACAACCCCAGTCCAGCCAGAATCTCTCAGACCTTAAACTTTGTGAGACAACCCCAGTCCAGCCAGACCCTCTCAGACCTTAACCTTTGTGAAACAACCCCAGTTCTTTCCTGATCAATGTGGACCTTCTTGTACCACATATGTTCTGCAGATATCCTTAGTCCTCCTGAGTCTTATTCAGACCTCCTCTGCTGCACTTCAGACCCCCTATTAGAAATCTATGCATGTTGCATATTTCACTAAATTCCTGATTTTCATGAATTTACAAAATTACCAGGAAATTCCTTTTGGAAATGAATGGTGGTTTTCCAAGTTCAACAAACCCCCACATTTCTCACCCGATTTGAACCGTTCTACCATCCAAACAATCCACTCACCCTGGACTTTTGAGCCAGCTTGTTTCCCGGATCCGAAAATTCCCTCATTACCCGGCATTACCAGGAATTTTCCCCTCTTTGAAAATGAATGGGCAATATACAAACTTCTACATACACCACATTTCTCGATGGATTTGAACGGTTCCAAAGGCGAAATGTTCCTTGCGCTTGTTACTCAACTGCTAGAATGCTACCATTAGCATGCTAACTTTTTCAGCTAAGATTACAAATTTCTTGCTTATTTCACAGCCATTCACCTTAGACTCATATACCTCGGTATGTGACACATGCTAACTATTAGCATGCCAACATTAGCATGTTAACTTTTCTAAAGCGTTTACCCCAGAATCATACAACTTCATAGTTGACACATGTTAACTGTTAACGTGCTAACATTAGCGAGCTATCATGTTGAAGTTAGTATGCAATCATATAAGTTCGTTCTTGACATATGCTAACTGTTAGCATGCTAACTTTTTTTTTGCCATTTTTGCAGAAGTACACCTTTGACTCATTAAACCTGGTACCTGACACATGCTAACTCTTTCTATGCTATAGTTAGCATGCTAACATTAGCATGCTTGCTTTTTTTTTTAGCTAATTTTGCAACCTTTTACCCCAGATTCATATAATTTCCTTTTTGACATTTGCTAACGTGCTACTTTATTTGCCATTTTGACTCATTAAACTTGGAGCCTGACACATGCTAACTGTTAGCCTACTAACGTAAGCATTTCAGTTCGACTCGCGCGTATCGGCGGCTCGCGTGTTTCCAGGGTGGCATAAACAGTTTCCGTTAATTTGCCGCCACCGGCTGCCGCCCGCTCGACTGGCTGTGCTGGAGTCACATGACCACATTGTGACAGCAATAGCTAGCCAAAGAATGGCCTAGAAATGAATAGACGTCCTCACAAATATGAATATGAAGGATGCATTGAGGAAAAAGCGCATTTTGTGCCCTTGCCGCAATCTTTTTACGTTGTTAAAATCCAATGTTGGCAAAGCCTTGGGTCTCCAGCCACCTGGAAAAAGACTAAGGGACACCTTACAGGGGGGCGAGAGACACATTATAGAAGATAAGTTTTCCGTATTTTAGATTAGACCATTTTAGCTGCGCTAGTGAACGCTTCTGTACTGGATTGGTCTCACGTTTATTTTCAAAGCTTTGAAAATAAATCACAAAATACCCATTCTGTCTGGTGGTCAAATTGAACTCAGCTTATGTGTCATCAAAAGAACTTGGGAGTGACCAGCAACTTAAATTCCCTGGGAGGAACATCTGGTCCAAACGCAACACTAGCTACTGGGGACAGCGTGGCGTAGGTTGGGAAAGTGGCCGTGCCAGCAACCTGAGGGTTCCCGGTTAAATCCCCACCTTCTACCGACTTCGTCACATCCGTTGTGTCCTTGAGCAAGACACTTGGTTAGGGCCTTGCCCGGCAGCTCCCGCCATCAGTGTGTGAATGTGTGTGTGAATGGGTGAATGTGGAAATAGCGTCAAAGGTAGAAAAGCGCTATACAAGTATGTGGAGGGGGGGGGGGGGGGGGGGAGTGGTCTGCGGGCCTGTGTGTAAGGACCGGCCTCGAAGCCAGCGGCAGGTGCGTAGATTGCCCAGCTGGGGCTGGTTATCTAATCACCTGTCGCCTTTATTAGCAGCAGCCGGGCCGAGACACGTGGTTGGAGTTGGAGCCAGAAAGCAGAGACACGCCGGACTGAAAAGTCCGAAATATATATTGCTGAAAAGCAACCCATGCTGGTGTATGCAAATAAAAGACTTGATCCAACCTGTCCACCGGGCTCCTGAAGATCTGTCGGCGTCAGAATAACTGTTGCGTCTGACCAGTCTCCCTTTCAGGGAATTTAAATCACCGGTCAATCCCAAGTTCTTTAGATGACATATATGCTGAGTAAGAAGGACCATCATGACAGAATAGGAATATTAACAAGTTTTACTAAAGCTTTAGGAGACCAGTCCAATCGTCCTTTCATATCGACATCTCGAAATGGTTTAACATTCAAACGGGAAGAGACAACTTATTGAATACGAAAACAGCCCCCACCCTGTCCAGAAAGGAATGCATCTAACACTGATAAGATAAGGAGGGGGATGCATCTCTGTCACATTCCAATGCCTAAGTGCTAGAATAATTATGTATATATTATCACATTAACTTTAGTATGCTTAAAGTCCGTTGCTTTAGTTATTTAGCTATTGTGCTCAAGTTGGTCTTTTTTAATCTGTGCAAGGACAAAGACTTCTTGTCTGAGGGGTGGCCTCAGTCGTAGATGTTATCTTTGTTTTAGCCCGCTAACAGCCAAGGACTTCAACGACCTCAACGAACATAATATGACAGCACGCAGACGAAGCAGAGACTTCAAGGACCTCAACGAAGATAAGATGACAACACGCAGACGAAGCGGGGACAAGGCGAAATCACAAGGCACCCAGCACATTCCGTCACGTATCGTGCGTCCTGGACCTGCTTTGCATAATATATGTGACCACTCCTTTTAGATCAGTGCCAGAGCTTGGTCCGCATTGCCGGTAGTAAGTCGGACACGTTTCCAGTGAGGGTTGGACTCCGCCAAGGCTGCCCTTTGTCACCCATTCTGTTCATAACTTTTATGGACAGAATTTCTAGGCGCAGTCAAGGCGTTGAGGGGATCTGGTTTGGTGGCTGCAGGATTAGGTCTCTGCTTTTTGCAGATGATGTGGTCCTGATGGCTTCATCTGGCCAGGATCTTCAGCTCTCACTGGATCGGTTCGCAGCTGAGTGTGAAGCGACTGGGATGAGAATCAGCACCTCCAAGTCCGAGTCCATGGTTCTCGCCCGGAAAAGGGTGGAGCGCCATCTCCGTGTGGAGGAGATCTTGCCCCAAGTGGAGGAGTTCAAGTACCTCGGAGTCTTGTTCACGAGTGAGGGAAGAGTGGATGGTGAGATCGACAGGCGGATCGCTGCGGCGTCTTCAGTAATGCGGACGCTGTATCGATCCGTTGTGGTGAAGAAGGAGCTGAGCCGGAAGGCAAAGCTCTCAATTTACCGGTCGATCTACGTTCCCATCCTCACCAATGGTCATGAGCTTTGGGTTATGACCGAAAGGACAAGATCACGGGTACAAGCGGCCGAAATGAGATTCCTCCGCCGGGTGGCGGGGCTCTCCCTTAGAGATAGGGTGAGAAGCTCTGCCATCCGGGAGGAGCTCAAAGTAAAGCCGCTGCTCCTCCACATGGAGAGGAGCCAGATGAGGTGGTTCGGGCATCTGGTCAGGATGCCACCCGAACGCCTCCCTAGGGAGGTGTTTAGGGCACGTCCGACCGGTAGGAGGCCGCGGGGAAGACCTAGGACACGTTGGGAAGACTATGTCTCCCGGCTGGCCTGGGAACGCCTCGGGGTCCCACAGGAAGAGCTGGACGAAGTGGCTGGGGAGAGGGAAGTCTGGGCTTCCCTGCTTAGGCTGCTGCCCCCGCGACCCGACCTCGGATAAGCGGAAGAAGATGGATGGATGGATGGATGGCACTCCTTTTAGAGGCGGCCTTAGTGTTGTTGACTGTGGAACTCCTGAATAAATAGAGGGACGCAGGAGCTGAACCTTAGAGCGTAGGGCGAGACTGTGACTAAGTGTGCAGCTCCATGCGTTCTCCTCATGAGCTAAATTGAACTCTGTCGCTGCATGATTCCTTGCTTCTTGTCTGATGAATAGATGTCATCAGTGTTTGAACCTGACACTAAGACACTACACAGAGAAATGGAAAAATACTAGCTGATTTAAACATGACTATGAATAAAGAAACAACTCTTAAACATATATGCATTCTCCACAGAACCCACCACGAGAGGGAAACTTCCACAAAGTACAACCCATTTACCATTACCATTTACTGCCAATCACTGGTACATGAAGCATAAAGTTGCCGCGAAAAAGTGCACACGCCAGGTTTTTAAACCTCCAGAATGGATGTTCTCTTTCATTCGCCGCGCCGGACGGGGTTATTGTTTGCAACCTCTGCACATTAGTTCGCTGCATCATGACGGATTTGGAAGCGTTGCAGTGAAATGTCGGCCCCGCGAGACTCTTGCGAAAAAAGTCCGGTGACGTGTAACGAGGGAAAAGACCGCAAAGGTCAGCCCTACACGCCAAAGCGTTCTCCGCTCCCGCAATAGAGTCAACAAAAGAATCCTATTTGGCGCTTCATTTAACCGGAGGCGAGGGAGAAGCGTCGGACGCGTGGACATCAGGACTCACTCGGCCTGAGCGCGTAAATAAAAGCCCTAATCATCTACCAGGCGCTGCAATGAAAACACTCCCGACGGTTGAAATGGCTTCTGGCTCGGCCACACGGGAGTCACGTCAGGACGCAACCTGAGACCGTGTCTCACGATCCTGTCCTCATTTCCTGTCGCTTCCAGTTAAAAGGCGTCGTGCCGGGATGGAGGACAAATCTAATTGCCAGACTCTGGGACACCAACGGGACTCAGGTTGCATGGCGTCCGTCAGGGGGGAGGAGGGAGGCGTTAATAAACACTCCCAATCACATGTGTCCTTTCGAGCGTCAATAACAAACAAACAACAACAAGGGGCCACACGTGTAAACACAGTCGACAACAATGAAGGGCGTCGTATCCTGCCAGGACCAAATAAGGACTTCCTACATAGTGAAAAAAACAGTGATCCGGATCAGCCCCGAAATGTAATCACTTGCTTTTTCATGTCGGATTGTAAGACTAAAAATGTGAACATAAAAGTAAACATTGCAAAAGCATAGCGTCCATTGTGTATTTTACATGAATTAAAAGGGACAAGCGGTAAAAAAAAAATGGATGGATGGTGTTAATGCATTCACACAACTTCGTATGTTCACGCATATAGACGTTAAACATTACATCAAACATTGCACTAGTGTATCGCTTTTAGAAAGTCACGTGACCGATCATGAGCTGTTTTGGTCACGTGACCGATACGCGAACTGCGTCGCACTGACGCCTCCTCTGTGCCCTGTGAGCGGCTCTTTTCTACAGCCCGAGAAATAATAACTAAGAAGAGAAATCGTCTAAAATGTAATACGTCGGAAAAACTTTTTTTTTTTTTTAATAAAAATGTGTAAAAAAATAAAATAAAAACAATTTCCAGTCCACAATCATCCACAACACGTTCTCTTAGATGTCCATGTTATGATACATGTTCACATTATTTATTGACTGTATCTAAAAAAGATACAAATATATTTTTATTTAAATGAAGATATGAAATAATCCTAAATGAAATACAATGACTTGGTTTATATTATTGTATATACTAGGGCAGGCCCGGCCCTAACCAATCTGGCGCCCTAGGCAAGATTTTAGGTGGCGCCCCCCCACATCGGCAGTGAAGTGTATATACTCACAAGAAACCGAATAGCTTTGTCTTTGACCTTTTTTTTTTACTTAAAGAAAGCAAATTAACAATCAGAATAGTTAACAAGATAAAAAAAATATGAATAAATAAATTAATGCAAAAAATAAAAAATGAATACCGTATTTTCCGCACTATAAGGCGCACCTAAAAACCACAAATTTTCTCAAAAGCTAACAGTGCGCCTTATAACCCGGTGCGCTTTATTACGATTAATTTTCATAAAGTTTCGATCTCGCAACTTCGGTAAACAGCCGCCATCTTTTTTCCCGGTAGAACAGGAAGCGCTTCTTCTTCTACGCAAGCAACCGCCAAGGAAAGCACCCGCCCCCATAGAACAGGAAGCGCTTCACCCGCCCCCATAGAACAGGAAGCGCTTCACCCGCCCCCGGAAGAAGAAGAAAAAACGCGCGGATATCACCGTACGTTTCATTTCCTGTTTACATCTGTAAAGACCACAAAATGGCTCCTACTACGCGACAAGGATCCGGATCATAAAAAGACGCAATCTCTCCATCCGCACACGGATTACTACCGTATTTCACAGCAACTGATATTCCTGTGAACTGCACTGTGGAACGGGAGCACGTACGGTGAATATTCGCACCACAGGGAATGAGAAGTCATCCTTCACTGTGGTTCTAGCTTGCCATGCTAACTTCCACCCATCCAAAAGAGACCTTTCCAGCCGGCGTCATCATAAAAGCTAACTCGAAGGGATGGATGGATGAAGAAAAGATGAGCGAGTGGTTAAGGGAAGTTTACGCGAAGAGGCCGGGTGGCTTTTTTCACACAGCTCCGAAGGCGAACACACCTTCACTAAGACGGGCAGATAGCGCCGGTCGACATACGCCAACATCTGCCAGTGGATCGTAAATGCCTGGGCAGATAGTTTCGGTCACAACTGTGGTCCGAGCTTTCCGGAAGGCAGGATTCACAGAACTGCTGCACAACAACAGCGACACTGAATCCGATGACTTCGATGAGGCGGAGCCGGCCATTTTTGGATCCCACGCTTGCGCAACTTTTCAATTCGGACACCGAAGACGAAGAATTCGAAGGATTTACGAATGAAGAATAACTTCAGAAGGTGAGCGCTATGTTTATTTTGTGTGTTGTGACATTAACGTTCGAGCAACATTATGTTGCTATTTATTGCTCTACACCATTTTGAATTTTACTATGTTTGTGATTGCACATTTGCGTACATTTTGGGACAGAGTTGTTAGAACGCTGGTTTTCAATATATTATTAAAGTTTGACTGAACTATCTGACTGTTTTTTTGACATTCACTTTAGCGCAGCGTTTTTTTGACATTCACTTTAGCGCAGCGTAGGCGCGGCTTTTAGTCCGGGGCGGCTTATTGGTGGACAAAATTATGAAATATGTAATTCATAGAAGGTGCGGCTAATAATCCGGTGCGCCTTATAGTGCGGAAAATACGGTATATGAAATACAATATTTTTTACATAAATATTGCTTAATTAACATTAATGATGTGCACTTTAACAACTAGGCTTACAACTATACCTAATATATAAAGGGGTGGAAAAGTGACTATTACCTGCAGGGCAAACATTAGCTAACCAGAAGGCAATAACAATGTAAACAAAAAACACCTGCTTAAAAGATCTACCGTATTTTCCGCACTATAAGGCGCACCGGATTATTAGCCGCGCCTACGCTGCGCTAAAGTGAATGTCAAAAAAACAGTCAGATAGTTCAGTCAAACTTTAATAATATATTGAAAACCAGCGTTCTAACAACTCTGTCCCAAAATGTACGCAAATGTGCAATCACAAACATAGTAAAATTCAAAATGGTGTAGAGCAATAACAACATAATGTTGCTCGAACGTTAATGTCACAACACACAAAATAAACATAGCGCTCACCTTCTGAAGTTATTCTTCATTCGTAAATCCTTCGAATTCTTCGTCTTCGGTGTCCGAATTGAAAAGTTGCGCAAGCGTGGTATCCAAAATGGCCGGTTCCGTCTCGTCGAAGTCATCGGGAGTCAGTGTCGCTGTTGTTCTGTGAATCCTGCCTTCCGGAAAGCTCGGACCACAGTTGTGACCGAAATATCTGCCCAGGCATTTACGATCCACTGGCAAATGTTGGCGTATGTCGTCCGGCGCTGTCTGCCCGTCTTAGTGAAGGTGTGTTCGCCTTCGGAGCTGTGTGAAAAAAGCCACCCGGCCTCTTCGCGTAAACTTCCCTTAACCACTCGCTCATCTTTTCTTCATCCATCCATCCCTTCGAGTTAGCTTTTATGATGACGCCGGCTGGAAAGGTCTCTTTTGGCAAGGTCTTCCTTTTGAATATCACCATGGGTGGAAGTTAGCATGGCAAGCTAGAACCACAGTGAAGGATGACTTCTCATTCCCTGTGGTGCGAATATTCACCGTACGTGCTCCCGTTCCACAGTGCAGTTCACAGGAATATCAGTTGCTGTGAAATACGGTAGTAATCCGTGTGCGGATGGAGAGATTGCGTCTTTTTATGAACCGGATCCTTTTCGCTTAGTAGGAGCCATTTTGTGGTCTTTACAGATGTAAACAGGAAATGAAACGTACGGTGATATCCGCGCGTTTTTTCTTCTTCTTCCGGGGGCGGGCGGTAGCTTACAGTAGAAGAAGAAGCGCTTCCTGTTCTATGGGGGCGGGTGCTTACCTTGGCGGTTGCTTGCGTAGAAGAAGAAGCGCTTCCTGTTCTACCGGGAAAAAAGATGGCGGCTGTTTACCGAAGTTGCGAGATCGAAACTTTATGAAAATGAATCGTAATAAAGCGCACCGGGTTATAAGGCGCACTGTTAGCTTTTGAGAAAATTTGTGGTTTTTAGGTGCGCCTTATAGTGCGGAAAATACGGTAATACAAATGTCCCTGAGGAATGAAAGGCGGGAGTACTGTAATTACCTAACGTTACATTATTATTTTCCATAACAATTTAGCCCCCTCCACAATATTAACCCGACGTTAAAACAGAACTAGCTATTTATTGATTAGCAATTGCCGAATCATGTAACATTAGCTTAATGCTAAAAAGCCAGGTTACTATCACATTCTGTAACAGACAAATAATTTCATGTAGGCTAACGTTACCTACCTGCTACCTCTGTCTTTTCTCGTTTCTCCTCCTCTTCTTTTCTCTTTTTTCTTCCCTGGGCACCTGACAGTTTTGGCCGTTTTGACATCTTGTGTTGATTTTTTGATGTGGTGACGTCCAAAAAGAGTCATGATACGGGAAGGGAGGGGGCGCACCGTCCAGGGGGGGGGGGCGTAATATTGTAACAAATAATATTTCTATTATATAGGCTTTACTTTGCATTTTAATTAACGTGGGATTATTTTTTGTATTTAGAAATAATAGTACCAACTTTTTTTTTTTTTTTCTCCAACATTTGTGGCACTGGCATGGCGCCCCCTGATGGACGGCGCCCTTAGCATTTGCCTATACGGCCTATGCCACGGGCCGGCCCTGTACTAGGGCAGGGGTCACCAACGCGGTGCCCGCGGGCACCAGGTAGCCCGTAAGGACCAGATGAGTCACCCGCTGGCCTGTTCTAAAAATAGCTCAAAGAGCAGCACTTACCAGTGAGCTGCCTCTATTTTTTTAAATGTCATTTATTTATTAGCAAGCTGGTCTCGCTTTGCTTGACATTTTTAATTCTAAAAGAGACAAAACTCAAATAGAATTTGAAAATCCATGAAAATATTTTAAAGACTTGGTCTTCACTTGTTTAAATAAATTCATTTATTTTTTTTACTTTGCTTCTTATTACTTTTAGAAATACAATTTTAGAGAAAAAAATACAACCTTAAAAATGATTTTAGGATTTTTAAACACATATACCTTTTTACCTTTTAAATGTCTTCCTCTTCTTTCCTGACAATTTAAATCAATGTTCAAGTAAATTTTTTATTTTTTTTTATTGTAAAGAATAATAAATATTTTAGCTTCTGGTTTTTCGACGAAGAATATTTGTGAAATATTTCTTCAAACTTACTATGATTAAAATTCAAAAACATTATTCTGGCAAATCTAGAAAATCTGTAGAATCAAATTTAAATCTAATTTCAAAGTACTTTGAATTTCTTTTAAAATTTTTGTTCTGGAAAATCTAGAAGAAATACTGATTTGTCTTTGTTAGAAATATAGCTTGGTCCAATTTGTTAAATATTCTGACAAAGTGCAGATTGGATTTTAACCAATTTAAAACATGTCATCAAAATTCTAAAATGTATCTTAATCAGGAAAAATTACTAATGATGTTCCATAAATTATTTTTTTAATTTTTTCAAAAAGATTCAAATTACCGTATTTTCCGCACTATAAGGCGCACCTAAAAACCACAAATTTTCTCAAAAGCTGACAGTGCGCCTTATAACCCGGTGCGCTTTATATATGGATAAATATTAAGATTCATTTTCATAAAGTTTCGGTCTCGCAACTTCGGTAAACAGCCGCCATCTTTTTTCCCGGTAGAACAGGAAGCGCTTCTTCTTCTACGCAAGCAACCGCCAAGGTAAGCACCCGCCCCCATAGAACAGGAAGCGCTTCTTCTTCTACTGTAAGCAACCACCCGCCCGCGTAGAAGAAGAAAAAGCGCGCGGATATCACCGTACATTTCATTTCCTTTGTGTGTTTACATCTGTAAAGACCACAAAATGGCTCCTACAAAGCGACAGGGATCCGGTTCATGAAAAGACGCAATCTCTCCATCCGCACACGGATTACTATTTGAATATTCGCACCACAGGGAATGAGAAGTCATCCTTCACTGTGGTTCTAGCTTGCCATGCTAATGGCCAGAAACTTCCACCCATGGTGATATTCAAAAGGAAGACCTTGCCAAAAGAGACCTTTCCAGCCGGCGTCATCATAAAAGCTAACTCGAAGGGATGGATGAAGAAAAGATGAGCGAGTGGTTAAGGTAAGTTTAAGTTTACGCGAAGAGGCCGGGTGGCTTTTTTCACGCAGCTTCGTCCATGTTGATATACGACTCCATGCGCGCCCACATCACGCTGGTTTTAATATATTATTAAAGTTTGACTGACCTATCTGACTATTTTTTTGACATTCCTTTAGCGCAGTTAGATGCGGCTTACAACACGGGGCGGCTTATAGGTGGACAAAGTTTTGAAATATGCCGTTCATTGAAGGCGCGGCTTTTAACCCAGGGCGCCTTATGGTGCGGAAAATACGGTAGCTAGTTTTTCTCTTCTTTTTGTCGGTTGAATTTTGAATTTTAAAGAGTCGAAATTAAAGATAAACTATGTTTCAAAATTTTATTTGATTTTTTTTTCGTGTTTTCTCCTCTTTTAAACCGTTCAATTAAGTGGTTTTTTTCATCATTTATTCTCTAGAAAAAACCTTCCGTAAAAGGAAAAAAAAATGTACAACGGAATGACAGACAGAAATACCCATTTTTTTTTATATATATAAATGTATTTATTTAGCTATTCTTGTTTGAATCACACTTACGTGTAACTTACAAATGACAATATATTTATTTATTTAAGTGTGTATCAAACTGGTAGCCCTTCGCATTAATCAGTACCCAAGAAGTAGTTTTTGGTTTCAAAAAGGTTGGTGACCCCTGTACTAGGGCATCAAATCAGTGTCAGTTGAGTCGGTCCATAGGTTGCCTGTAGGGATTTTTAATGTCCAGCAGATGTCAGTATTTAGTGACACAGTATCGACACAGTATCAATACAGTTTTGCAATGTGTCGAAACGCTTCATGACGCCTCATCAACCAATCACTACATTGCACACAATGACTGTGACTCATCACAATTAAACCTAAGTTGTAGCATTATCGCCCTCTACAAAAAATACAAAAGACATCACAAAGTCGGCCATTTCAACACAAAACAAACAATTATATTTTCTACTTACAAAGAGTGTCGTGATGAAGCTTACACGTGTCACTTAAAAGGTCCCCCAGGAAACAATGACTTTCTTACTTTGCTGTCCAGTCATTGTTAAAAGTTAAATTTTTGCAATTTATTTTGATTATTTTTTTCCCAGGTTTGAATGCATAATCTTCTTCTACTCCCCCCACTCCT
This sequence comes from Nerophis lumbriciformis, assembly GCF_033978685.3. Lineage (NCBI taxonomy): Eukaryota > Metazoa > Chordata > Actinopteri > Syngnathiformes > Syngnathidae > Nerophis > Nerophis lumbriciformis. The sequence goes on along the minus strand of NC_084584.2, from coordinate 6,131,235 downwards.
GTGACACATATGCCTCGCTGTTGCCCCCCGCAGGGTGGCGGGAGTACTGCATACATGATCAACCCTAGTTTAAATGGTTTCATCAAGCCTACTTGGGTGATATTTGGCGGGTCAAATGAAAAGTTTTGGCCAGTTGGATAGTCTGCCAAAAATACATGAAAAATCCTGGAAGTGGCCATTCTCTGTCCACCAATCGAGACGCTGCATCGTGTCTAGCCCCGCCCCCTTGAGTTTCCCTTCAATTGCACAGAAAGATGGCAAAAAGTGTTCCAGAGTTATTTGGTGCAACGTTGAACAACGAACGCCCTCTTACTTCCTTCCACTTGTCGTACAATTATCTGGCGAGGGGGGCGGAGAAGACGAAGTTACTAATGAGGGAAAATGATAGCCCAACTGTCATTAGAGCCGTTGCCACGGTGACGGGACTTTCAAGGGCTCGGGTTTTTTTGAGCGTCGGGTTTCAGCACATTTATTCGGGCTCCTAAAAGCTTAAAAAACTGCAAGGCGGCGTGACGGAAAAGCTCTTGCATAATGACCTTTATTCAATTATTGCCAAAACTCATTCTCTCGGCCTCGTTTTAATCACAACATTAGAGCGAAGTGGAAACAATGGATTCCTTCACCGCCGGCAAGAGTTTCATCTTTTCTGGGGAAATATGAAACCTGCGAATAGTTCATTGTGGATTTCTACCGCCTTATGAAGACGGACTGTAGAAGCGTGCTGATTCAGATCCAGCGTGGTCACAGCAGAACATCCATCCATCCATCTTCTTCTGCTTATCCGAGGTCGGGTCGCGGGGGCAGCAGTCTAAGCAAAGAAGCCCAGACTCCCCTCTCCCCAACCACTTCGTCCAGCTCCTCCCGGAGGATCCCGAGGCGTTCCCAGGCCACTTTGGGGGGACATAGTCTCTACAACGCGGCCTGGGTCTTGTTGCGTTTGACCAGTATTCCCTCTAAGGGAATTCAATTCACTGGTCAATCCCAAGTTCTTTCAGATGACATATATGCTGAGTAAGAAGGACCATCAAGACAGAATAGGAATATTATCAAGTTTTACTAAAGCTTCAGGAGACCAGCCCACACCAATACATTCAATTGGTCTAACATTCAAACAGGAAGAGACAACTTCTTGAATACGCAAACAGACCCCTACGCTCTCCAGAAAGGAATACAGGCTCATTGTTCTACTACAGATAAGATATAAAGGGAGTACTCCAACTCCTACATTGCAAGCCTTCAAGGTAACACACACAGTTTACTTGCGGACATATTCTTAAAAAAATAGAAAGAGTACAAATGGAAAAACACTATCTGTTTCAAACATGACTATGAATAAAGAAATAGCTCTTAAACATATATGCATTCTCCACAGTCTTCACCCCGTGGCCGATGGAAGAAACTTAGTTTTCCCGCTTTTTGACATAAGCCAAAGCTCATGACCATACTGTCGGTGAGAATGGGAACGTATATCGACCACTAAATTGAGAGCCGGAAGGCGGAGCAAAAAAGTAGCGAGGCAAGATCGGGGGCAAAACAGATGTAGCAAGAACATACACAAACAGCATGAACAAGTAAATATAAGGAACGAGCACAGCACCTTTGACGGCGCTGGGCACGAGAAGCCTCCTGATTGACAATCTGGGACAGGAGTGTTTCCTGATTGGCAACAAGGGACTTGTGTTTGTCCTGATGTGCAACCAGTGAGTGTCCTGACCAAGGATAAGTGTGTCTTCGGATTAAAAAACAAATACTTGTTTGTCTCCTGATTGACAACCAGAGACACTTGTCCCTCCTGATTGGCAACCAGGGACAGAGCTCCTGACTGACAACCATTTATTTATTGCGGGCCATGTGTAGGCTTTGCGAACCACGACAACCTGCTGCTCAAAATGAATTGTCCCTACAGGGATTAATGAAGTTGTTTGAATTGAATTGAACCAGAGACACGTGGGTCTCCTGTTTGACAATAAGGGAGAGGTGAATCTCCCAATTGACAACCGGGGACATGTGTGTATCCTGATTGGCAACCAGAGACAGGAGTGTCTCCTGTTTGACGATTAGAGACAGGTGAATTTCCTGATTGACAACCAAGGACAAGCGTGTCTCATGATTAACAACCAGGGACATTTGTGTCTCCTGATTGACAACTAGAAACAGGTGTGTCGTCTGATTGGCAACCAAGGACACATATTTTTCCTGATTTGTTCCCAGGGAAAAGTGTGTCTCCTGATTGACAACAAGGGACAGGCGTCTCCTGATTCGCAACGAAGGACATGTGTCTCCTGATTGACAACGAAGGACAGGTGTCTCCTGATTGCGACCAGGGTTCTGTGTCTCCTGATTGACAACCAGGAATATGTATGTCTCCTGATTGATAACCAGGGACAGTTGTGTCTCCTAATTTGAAACCAGGGACAGTTGTTTGTCCTGATTTGCAACTCTGGAAAAGTGTGTGTCCTGATTGATAACCATTGACAGGTGCCTCCTGTTTGAAAATTGAAATGTGCCTCCTGTTTGACAAGTGACATGTGCGTGTCCTGATTGACAATCGGTGACATGTGTCTCTACTGATTGGCAACCAGGGACATGTGTTTCTCCTGATTAGCAACAAGGTACGTGTGTCTGCTGATTGGCAACCAGAGACAAGTGTGTCCCCTGACGGTCGTATGTCAACTAGAGACAGGTGTGTCTCCTGATTGGAAACAAGGGACACATCTTTTTCCTGATTTGCAACCGGGGAAAAGTGTTTCCCCTTACTGTCGTATGTCAACTAGAGACAGGTCTGTTTCCTGATTGGCCACAAGGGACACATCTTTTTCCTGATTTGCAACCGGGGAAAAGTGTGTCTCCTGATTGGCAACCACGGACACGTGCTTCTCCTGATTGGCAACAAGGTACGTGTGTCCGCTGACTGTCAACCAGAGACAGGTGTCTCCTGATTGGCAACAAGGGACACATATTTTTCTTGATTTGCAACCGGGGAAAAGTGTGTTTCCTGATTGACAACCAGGGACCGGTGTGCCTACTGATTGACAACCAGGCACAGGAGTCTCCCGAATGTGACCAAGGACATGTGGGTATCCTGATTGGCAACCAGGGACGCATGTGTCTCCCGATTGGCAACAAGTTACGTGTGTCCGCTGACTGTCAACCAGAGACAGGTGAGTCTCCTGACTGACAGCCAGGGACGGGTGTCTCCTGATCGACAACCAGAGATATGTGTCTCCTGATTGGCAACAAGGGACACATCTTTTTCCTGATTTGCAACCGGGGAAAAGTGTGTCCCCTGACTGTCGTATGTCAACTAGAGACAGGTGTGTCTTCTGATTGGCCACAAGGGACACATTTTTTCTTGATTTGCAACCGGGGAAACGTGCTTCTCCTGATTGGCAACAAGGTACGTGTGTCCACTGACTGTCAACCAGAGACAGGTGTCCCCTGACTGACAACTAGGGACCGGTGTTTCCTGATCAGCAACCAGGGATATGTGTCTCCTGATTGGCAACAAGGGACACATCTTTTTCTTGATTTGCAACTGGGGAAAAGTGTGTTTCCTGATTGACAACCAGGGACAGGTGTGCCTCCTGATTGACAACCAGGCACAGGAGTCTCCCGAATGTGACCAAGGACATGTGGGTATCCTGATTGGCAACCAGGGACGCATGTGTCTCCTGATTGGCAACAAGTTACGTGTGTCCGCTGACTGTCAACCAGAGACAGGTGAGTCTCCTGACTGACAGCCAGGGACGGGTGTCTCCTGATCGACAACCAGAGATATGTGTCTCCTGATTGGCAACAAGGGACACATCTTTTTCCTGATTTGCAACCGGGGAAAAGTGTGTCCCCTGACTGTCGTATGTCAACTAGAGACAAGTCTGTTTCCTGATTGGCCACAAGAGACACATCTTTTTCCTGATTTGCAACCGGGGAAAAGTGTGTCTCCTGATTGTTAACCACGGACACGTGCTTCTCCTGATTGGCAATAAGGTACGTGTGTCCGCTGACTGTCAACCAGAGACAGGTCTCTCCTGATTGGCAACAAGGGGCACATCTTTTTCTTGATTTGCAACCGGGGAAAAGTGTGTTTCCTCATTGACAACCAGGGACCGGTGTGCCTCCTGATTGACAACCAGGCACAGGAGTCTCCCGAATGTGACCAAGGACAGGTGGGTATCCTGATTGGCAACCAGGGACGCATGTGTCTCCCGATTGGCAACAAGTTACGTGTGTCCGCTGACTGTCAACCAGAGACAGGTGAGTCTCCTGACTGACAGCCAGGGACGAGTGTCTCCTGATCGACAACCAGAGATATGTGTCTCCTGATTGGCAACAAGGGACACATCTTTTTCCTGATTTGCAACCGGGGAAAAGTGTGTCCCCTGACTGTCGTATGTCAACTAGAGACAGGTGTGTCTTCTGATTGGCCACAAGGGACACATTTTTTCTTGATTTGCAACCGGGGAAACGTGCTTCTCCTGATTGGCAACAAGGTACGTGTGTCCACTGACTGTCAACCAGAGACAGGTGTCCCCTGACTGACAACTAGGGACCGGTGTTTCCTGATCAGCAACCAGGAATATGTGTCTCCTGATTGGCAACAAGGGACACATATTTTTCTTGATTTGCAACCGGGGAAAAGTGTGTTTCCTGATTGACAACCAGGGACCGGTGTGCCTCCTGATTGACAACCAGGCACAGGAGTCTCCCGAATGGGACCAAGGACGTGTGGGTATCCTGATTGGAAACCAGGGACGCGTGTGTCTCCTGATTGGCAACAAGTTACGTGTGTCCGCTGACTGTCAACCAGAGACAGGTGAGTCTCCTGACTGACAGCCAGGGACAGGTGTCTCCTGATCGACAACCAGAGATATGTGTCTCCTGATTGGCAACAAGGTACGTGTGTCCGCTTACTGTCAACCAGAGACAGGTGAGTCTCCTGACTGACAGCCAGGGACAGGTGTCTCCTGATCGACAACCAGAGATATGTGTCTCCTGATTGGCAACAAGGTACGTGTGTCCGCTTACTATCAACCAGAGACAGGTGAGTCTCCTGACTGACAGCCAGGGACAGGTGTCTCCTGATCGACAACCAGCGATATGTGTCTCCTGATCGACAACAAGGGACACATCTTTTTCCTGATTTGCAACCGGGGAAAAGTGTGTCCCCTGACTGTCGTATGTCAACTAGAGACAGGTGTGTCTCCTGATTGGCCACAAGGGACACATTTTTTCTTGATTTGCAACCGGGGAAAAGTGTGTCTCCTGATTGACAACCAGGCACAGGAATCTCCCGAATGTGACCAAGGACATGTGGGTATCCTGATTGGCAACCAGGGACGCATGTGTCTCCCGATTGGCAACAAGTTACGTGTGTCCGCTGACTGTCAACCAGAGACAGGTGAGTCTCCTGACTGACAGCCAGGGACAGGTGTGTCTCCTGATTGGCCGCAAGGGACAATTTTTTTCTTGATTTGCAACCGGGGAAAAGTGTGTCTCCTGATTGACAACCATGCACAGGAATCTCCCGAATGTGACCAAGGACATGTGAGTATCCTGATTGGCAACAAGGTATGTGTGTCCACTGATTGTCAACCAGAGACAGGTGTCTCCTGACTGACAAATAGGGACCGGTGTTTCCTGATCAGCAACCAGGGATATGTGTCTCCTGATTGGCAACCACGGACACGTGCTTCTCCTGATTGGCAACAAGGTACGTGTGTCCGCTGACTGACAACTAGGAACCGGTGTTTCCTGATCAGCAACCAGGGATATGTGTCTCCTGATTGGCAACAAGGGACACATCCTTTTCTTGATTTGCAACCGGGGAAAAGTGTGTTTCCTGATTGACAACCAGGGACCGGTGTGCCTCCTGATTGACAACCATGCACAGGAGTCTCCCGAATGTGACCGAGGACATGTGGGTATCCTGATTGGCAACCAGGGACGCGTGTGTCTCCCGATTGGCAACAAGTTACGTGTGTCCGCTGACTGTCAACCAGAGACAGGTGAGTCTCCTGACTGACAGCCAGGGACAGGTGTCTCCTGATCGACAACCAGAGATATGTGTCTCCTGATTGGCAACAAGGTACGTGTGTTCGCTTACTGTCAACCAGAGACAGGTGAGTCTCCTGACTGACAGCCAGGAATATGTGTCTCTTGATTGACAACCAGGTACATGTGTCTCTCGATTGACAACCAGGGATATGTGTCTCCTGATTGACAACCGGAGACAAGTGTGTCTCCTAATTGTCAATCAGGAACAGGGGAGGGAACCAGAGCTCAGACCAAAGGTGAAATGCAGCAAACTGAAGTGCACAGGAAGTGGAAACAAAAACAAGAGCGCTGGACAGGAAGTAATACCAAACCGAGGAAAACAATCAGTCCAATCCGTCATCTAAGTGCTGGGTCAGTACACTTAGATGAGTATATTTAGTGCGCTGTATACTTACTTCCTTAGTGTGTGATTTTTTTCCATTTTTGTCCATGAGATGAACACCCGCCCCCCCCTGCACACCCTCAGTCCCCCCGCGGTCTGCGGTCACGTAGCAACATAAACAGCCATCAGGAAAGGATTGTGATCCGGCACACGCGCAGCTGTCGTTTCTTATTCATGGCATGTGGTTTTTTTCCTTCACGTCGGACGTGGTGCTTATTATCTCCGTGTGCAATGCACGCGCACTCGTGTGCCACCGACGCCACGCGGGGGCGGAGAAGACGAAGACGAATGAAAAGGTGCAGATGGTTTGTTTGATGGCCCTCAGAGTCTGCAGCCTGCGTCTAATCGCCCGTCAGGGGGTGGACATAATCAATGCATTTACAGCTAATTGTCTAATTGGATTCCAACGTTTTTTTAACCTGAGGCTGAAAGAGGGAAAACAGACATTTCTTCTATCGCTGTTCTGGTCTTACATGTATTTGCATCCTGATTGGATCGCCTGTCGGATAAGACGCGAGGTCGATGCCGGGGGTAATGACCTGCGGGTGTGCGGGTGTGCCAGGCACTGACAACTAACCACGTGCACATGGACACCATTAATTGGATTAAAAGCCTAACTGGGATAAAAATACGCCAATCGGAATACGTCATATAGTTCGGATCCGAGTTTCCAAGTGGTTTATGCCGAGGGTCATTCAGATTGGAGCGCAGGAAAACAACCCAAGTTTGGGTCGAAGTTGTCCTCACTGCGCATGTCTGCATGTGACGCCAGCTACACTTTGCCCCAACCCAGTTTTCATCCGATCGGAACTGTTGGGAATCAAAAAAAAAAATATCCCAGATTACCCAGATTCCTTGGTTTCCCGGGACATTTTGCCAATTGAAAATGAATGGGCGATTTTTCAAACTTGCAAAATTCAACACAATCCTCTTAGTTGGGACAACTATTTTTTCTTTCGTACAAATTCCCGGTTTTCCCGAAATTCCAAAAAAATACCAATTCTGTTACTATGTCAACATTTTTCAACCGACTCGAAAAATTCCAACACCAACCCATTTATATCTTCGAGGACGTGAGTATCAATATTTTCAAAAATTTCAGATTTTTCCGAAATTTCCAGGAAATTTCCATTCCAATAAATGGACATAGTCAAAGTTCTACTATGCCACTTTTTACCCGATTCTGACCTTCAACCATTCACACACTTCCGAGATCTCGAAGGCAAAACATGTTTTTTCTTTCCCCAAATTCCCGGTTTTTCCAGAATTTCCAGGAATTTCTCCCCATTGACAATATACAAACTTCTGCATATCCCACATTTCTCATCCAATTTCAACCATTCCAACATCCGCACACTCCGCTCACCCTGTACATTCAAGCCAGCATGTTTCCCGGTTTCAGAAAAATCCTTGATTACCAGGAATTACCAAGAATTTCCTCCCTTTGAAAATGAATGGGCAATATACAAATCTCTCTACATCCCACGTACCTCAAACGATTCAAACCGTTCCAACAACCACACATTCCACTCACCTTGGACATTTAAACTACCATTTTCCGAGTTCAAAACAAACTCCAGGAATACAAAGCCCTATGTTCACCTCTTCCTGGAAAGTTTTCAAAGTCCACATTTTTGAACCAATCCAACCATTCCACCTTCAACACAATCCACTTAGTTGGGACAACTATCTTTTTTCGTACAAATTCCCGAAATCCCCAAAAATACCAATTCTGTTACTATGTCAACATTTTTCAACCGACTCGAAAAATTCCAACACCAACCCATTTATATCTTCGAGGCTGTGAGTATCAATATTTTCAAAAATTTCAGATTTTTCCGAAATTTCCAGGAAATTTCCATTCCAATAAATGGACATATTCAAAGTTCCACAATGTCACATTTTACCCGATTCTGACCTTCAACCATTCACACACTTCCAAGATCTCGAAGGCAAAAAATGTTTTTTCTTTCCCCAAATTACCGGTTTTTCCAGAATTTCCAGGAATTTCCCCCCATTGACAATATACAAACTTCTGCATATCCCACATTTCTCATCCAATTTGAACCATTCCAACATCCGCACACTCCGCTCACCCTGTACATTCAAGCCAGAATGTTTCCCGGTTTCAGAAAAATCCTTGATTACCAGGAATTACCGAGAATTTCCTCCCTTTGAAAATGAATGGACAGTATACAAATCTCTCTACATCCCACGTACCTCAAACGATTCAAACCATTCCAACAACCACACATTCCACTCACCTTGGACATTTAAACTACCATTTTCCGAGTTCAAAACTCACCCCAGGAATCACCTCTTCCTGGAAAGTTTTCAAAGTCCACATTTTTTAACCAATCCAACCATTCCACCTTCAACACAATCCTCTTAGTTGGGACAACTATTTTTTTCGTACAAAATCCCGGTTTTCCCGAAATTCCAAAAAATACCAATTCTGTTACTATGTCAACATTTTTCAACCGACTCGAAAAATTCCAACACCAACCCATTTATATCTTCGAGGACGTGAGAATTGACGGAGGCAGATATTTACATATATCCGAATTTAAGTGTTACTTCTTTTATTTCATAATCATATTACAAAACAGCTAGTGTTTTTCTTCCAATTGTGGTCTTTTGGTTGTCTGCAAATACTGTGTGCTTAACCTTGAGTGAGGAATGTAAGAAAGAGAGATACTTCTTTCTCTTATCTAGCCTTATGTCCAGGTGCGGAGGACAATGGGCATGTGTTTTGGGCTGGAGGGACATGACTGCGAGGGTGGGAGGGAGAGAGACTTAAGAGGGGAGAGGGTTTTTCAAGGGGGGGCAGACCATCTTGGCGGCGCGATTGAATGTTCTATGCTGGACTGGTCTCAATGTATTTACAAAGCTTTGCAAATATATTACAAAATACCTATTCTGTCTCTGGTGGTTTTTCTACTCAGCTTTAAGTGTCGTAAAGACATACCTGCCAACTTTTGAAATCAGAAAAACCTAGTAGCCAGGGTCCAGGGGCCGCAGGCCCCGGTAGGTCCAGGACAAAGTCCTGGTGGGGGGTTCAGGCTTCGCCCCCCGACGCAAAATGATTATTAGCATTCAGATAGGTTAAAATGTTGCTAAAACCATCACTTTTCTATCAGTCACAGTGACTTTTCAAAACAAAAATATTACAGCAAAAATCATATGGGTTGATTGACATGTTTATTCTGTAAGCTAACTTCAATAGTTTGAAATTATTTTGACAGTTAATGCCAGTTATCCTGTCAACCTTTCACAAGACTTCAATTTGTTAATTGAAAGTATAAACAGTATAAACACTTTTTACAGTAAACAAATGCTAAAACAGTACTAAACAATTCCATTAAAAAAAAAATTGGTGTCATTATTAACTTTCTGTCCAAGCTTGTATAATCTACTGCCTTGTTCAATTGTAAAAAATATTCTGTGCCTAAAATTCACATTTCTATCACAATTATCATACTGTAAACATGGCAAGCTAACTTCATTAAAATTAATAGTCCTGTCAATAGCATGGAATTACAATTCAAATGTAGTTTTTTTGTAAGCCTTTCAAAAGAATTCAAAATATGAAAAATGAATGAAAATGAATTTAAGCCATCAGACACTTGAAAAGTGGCACATCACATCTCTAATGTAATCATTTGAACTTTTCAACAGAAATAGCACTGCAAAAATATTAAGGACATACTTCTGTATTTTGGTAGTTATGCTGTCAACATTTAACAAGATTTCTTCAACTTGGACTTGAAAGCATAAATAGTATAAACACTTTTAACAGTATAACAGTACTAAACAATTCCAATAGATAATATTGGTGTCATTACCTTTTTGTGGCTAAAATCCGAAACACGTTGAAAGTTTTCCACTTGTATCGCTAGCAACGGCATTAGACTTGTGTTTTTTTTGTCCCAACGTGGTCTTTTACATCGCCAATTCCTCCGTGTCCGATCGAAAAATCTTGTCTGCACAAGGTGCAATTCGCGTAGTTTTCACCCTTTTTGGAACGGATAATTATTCCCGGATAGGCTTTTGAATATTCTTCACGGAATGACTGCAGTTTTCTTTTCGGTTTAAGACTCGTGTGCGATGTTTCTCCGGCTGATTCCATGATCGTTCGCTCGTTTGGAAACAATGGCAACAGCCTCGCGCATTTAAAAAAAAATTTTTTTTTTAATTAATGAAAAACCGTATTTTTTATCACTGCAACCGTAACCCGGAATAGGTTGATGAAAACCGTACTAATTACGAGAAAACCGGAGTAGTTGGCAGGTATGTAAAGAGCTTGGGAGCGACTTGTGACTTGAATTCCCTGAGAGGAACAACTGGTCCAAACGCAACAGTATCAATATTTTCAAAAATTTCCGATTTTTCCAGGAAATTCCCATTCCAATAAATGGACATTGTCAAAGTTCCACAATGCCCAAAATTCAAAATATTTTGCGCCACTTTTTACCCGATTCCGACCTTCAACCATTCACACACTGGAAGTGGAACAAAAATAAGAGCGCGAGACAGGAAGAAACACGAAAACCAGGAAAAACAATCAAACTTCGTAAGTAGCGAGAGTTTATGTTTTGATTTGTCGACTACCCTCACTAACCAAACATTTTAAAAAAAGGTGTCACAACAAGAAGAATCCACAAAAAGCCCAATAAAAGGCAAAAGGCAGAGCTGGGATGTTGTGGGGTACTTAGTCTCTCTGGTGCCTCAGTGTTGTAAACAAGTCTTGTCAGAGGTGGTCTCTGAAGTTGTTGGTCATGAATAGAATGTTCCAGCGATCATCGGTACAGAAGACAAGAGATTGAAAAGCAGCAGCGAGTTCAGAAGTTTCACTGCGTCTAAAATAAGAGGACATGTTTACTTCTTCTGGTTCTTAGTAGAAGTGTTGATGCTGCTCCTGACGTGCGTCAACAAAGTCTGCACTTGTTGATTTATTCCCAGGACTTTTTAGACTCTGAACCACCAAGAGGTGTTTACACACTCTTAAAAAGCAGAGGTTCTTGAAGGAAGTAAGCAAGAAACACACCTGCATCTTGGTAACTGGACCATTAAGAGCAGGGGTCGGCAACCTTTACCAGTCAAAGAGCCATTTTGACCAGTTTCACAAATTAAAGACAACAATGGGAGCCACATAAATCTTTTGAAATTTAAAACGAAATTTCACTGCATACAAGGTTGTTGTTTTTTTGCTTTGTGCTATGTATAAACCAATGGTCTCAGACACGCGGCCCACACCTTATTCTCTCGAACGTGCCGTGATGGTACAGTATTTAGCGCCCACTTCAACTAGCGTGCCGGCCCAGTCACACAATAATGCGCCACACTGTGAACCCACATCAAACAAGAATGACAAACACATTTCGGGAGAACATCTGCACCTTAACACAACATAAACACAACAGAACAAATACCCAGAATCCCATGCAATCCAATCCAATCCACTTTATTTATATAGCACATTTAAACAACAAAATGTTCCCAAAGTGCTGCACAACAATATGAAACACAATTAAAAACAATATAAAATAAATATGATTAAAAACAATTTCAAAGGGTAAAACCAATTAAAACAGTAAATAGAAATCAAAATTTTAAAAACACAGAGGACAACAGAGGACCACACAACTCACGTAGTGTTAAAAGCCAGAGAATAAAAGTGGGTCTTAAGACGAGACTTAAAACACTCCACTGTGGGAGCAGTTCGAACATGGAGGGGCAGAGTGTTCCAGAGCTTAGGGCCGACCACAGAGAAGGCCCTGTCTCCCCTGGTTTTAAGTCTCGTCTTGGACACCAGGAGCTGGAGCTGGCTCTCGGACCTCACAGCGCGCGCAGGATTGTAAGTTTGGATGAGGTCCGAGATATACTGAGGTGCCAGTCCATGTGAAGCTTTAAAAACAAACAGCAAGGTTTTAAAATCAATTCTAAAATGAACAGAACTTTAAGACTCTTACTAATAATGCGCCACACTTTGAACCAAAACCAAACAAGAATGACAAACACATTTCGGGAGAACATCTGCACCTTAACACAACATAAACACAACAGGACAAATACCCAGAATCCCATGCAATCCAATCCAATCCACTTTATTTCTATAGCACATTTAAACAACAAAATGTTCCCAAAGTGCTGCACAACAATATAAAACACAATTAAAAACAATATAAAATAAATATGATTAAAAACAATTTCAAAGGGTAAAACCAATTAAAACAGTAAATAGAAATCAAAATGTTAAAAACACAGAGGACAACAGAGGACCACACAACTCACGTAGTGTTAAAAGCCAGTGAATAAAAGTGGGTCTTAAAACACTCCACTGTGGGAGCAGTTCGAACATGGAGGGGCAGAGTGTTCCAGAGCTTAGGGCCGACCACAGAGAAGGCCCTGTCTCCCCTGGTTTTAAGTCTCGTCTTGGACACCAGGAGCTGGAGCTGGCTCTCGGACCTCAGAGCGCGCGCAGGATTGTAAGTTTGGATGAGGTCCGAGATATACCGAGGTGCCAGTCCATGTAAAGCTTTAAAAACAAACAGCGAGGTTTTAAAATCAATTCTAAAATGAACAGAACTTTAAGACTCTTACTAATAATGCGCCACACTTTGAACCAAAACCAAACAAGAATGACAAACACATTTCGGGAGAACATCTGCACCTTAACACAACATAAACACAACAGGACAAATACCCAGAATCCCATGCAATCCAATCCAATCCACTTTATTTATATAGCACATTTAAACAACAAAATGTTCCCAAAGTGCTGCACAACAATATTAAACACAATTAAAAACAATATAAAATAAATATGATTAAAAACAATTTCAAAGGGTAAAACCAATTAAAACAGTAAATAGAAATCAAAATTTTAAAAACACAGAGGACAACAGAGGACCACACAACTCACGTAGTGTTAAAAGCCAGAGAATAAAAGTGGGTCTTAAGACGAGACTTAAAACACTCCACTGTGGGAGCAGTTTGAACATGGAGGGGCAGAGTGTTCCAGAGCTTAGGGCCGACCACAGAGAAGGCCCTGCTGTCTCCCCTGGTTTTAAGTCTCGTCTTGGACACCAGGAGCTGGAGCTGGCTCTCGGACCTCAGAGCGCGCGCAGGATTGTAAGTTTGGATGAGGTCCGAGATATACTGAGGTGCCAGTCCATGTGAAGCTTTAAAAACAAACAGCGAGGTTTTAAAATCAATTCTAAAATGAACAGAACTTTAAGACTCTTACTAATAATGCGCCACACTTTGAACCAAAACCGAACAAGAATGACAAACACA
>NC_084584.2:6075000-6112500 GCF_033978685.3 Nerophis lumbriciformis | reverse complement strand
TTTTTGTTTTGAAAATGTAATTTTGTTTATAGATTACCGTATTTTCCGCACCATAAGACGGGGGCCCCGTGTTATAAGCCGCATCTAACTGCGCTAAATGAATGTCAAAAAAACAGTCAGATAGGTCAGTCAAACTTTAATAATATATTAAAAACCAGCGTGATGTGGGCGCGCATGGAGTCGTATATCAACATGGACGAAGCTGCGTGAAAAAAGCCACCCGGCCTCTTCGCGTAAACTTACCTTAACCACTCGCTCATCTTTTCTTCATCCATCCCTTGGAGTTAGCTTTTATGATGACGCCGGCTGGAAAGGTCTCTTTTGGCAAGGTCTTCCTTTTGAATATCACCATGGGTGGAAGTTTCTGGCCATTAGCATGGCAAGCTAGAACCACAGTGAAGGATGACTTCTCATTCCCTGTGGTGCGAATATTCACCGTACGTGCTCCCGTTGTATCCACAGTGCGGTTCACAGGAATATCAAAAGTCAGTGGAACCTCGTCCATGTTGATAATGTTCTCTGGCCGGATCTTTTTTTCAGCTATCTTGTTTTTACAATATGCACGGAAAGTAGCCAGCTTTTCTTGAAAGTCTTTAGGCAGTTGCTGTGAAATAGTAGTCCGTGTGCGGATGGAGAGATTGCGTCTTTTCATGAACCGGATCCCTGTCGCTTAGTAGGAGCCATTTTGTGGTCTTTACAGATGTAAACACACAAAGGAAATGAAACGTAATATTCGCGCGCTTCTTCTTCTTCTACGCGGGCGGGTGGTTGCTTACAGTAGAAGAAGAAGCGCTTCCTGTTCTATGGGGGCGGGTGCTTACCTTGGCGGTTGCTTGCGTAGAAGAAGAAGCGCTTCCTCTTCTACGGGGAAAAAAGATGGCGGCTGTTTACCGTAGTTGCGAGACCGAAACTTTATGAAAATGAATCTTAATATTAATCCATATATAAAGCGCACCGGGTTATAAGGCGCACTGTCAGCTTTTGAGAAAATTTGTGGTTTTTAGGTGCGCCTTATAGTGCGGAAAATACGGTATATGCAATCTGTTGTGTTCCAACATTTTCTGTGTTTTTTTTTGTTTTTTTTCTCAGTGTACATGAATGAAGGTGTGTGTTGCTGGACCCGACTTGGACATTGTCTGGACTGGACCTGTTTTTTTTTTAAAAACAACCTTTAAACGAAGCTAATTTTATTTACAACCAGGTCTGGTGAAGATAAGGTCCTTTCTTTCCTTTTTTTATATTTTTTTATAGATAAGATAAATAAATATTTTCTTGGATAAAAGGGAAAGTAAACAATATAAAAATAATTACATAAGGGAGAAAAAAATAAATAAAAAGTAATTAAATGAAAATGTTAGTGGACCAGCAGCACAAACAATCAAGTGTGCTTCAGGGACTGTGTTGTGTCCCTTGCAGAAGTGTTGTCCATGTTGTGGGAACCAGAGTATTGATGGCAGAAAGAAACAACCCCTTTTGTGTGAGTGGGTGTGTGTGAGTGTGAATGGGGGAGGGAGGTTGTTTTTTTGGGGTTGATGCACTAGTTGAAAGTGTATCGTGTGTTTTTTTCTATGTTGATTTAATAAAAAAAATAAAATAAATAAATACTCGAACCAGTGAAGCATGTTTAATATAAACAGTGTGCTTTATAACAATTAGGGAGGTTTGTGTCATGTTTTTCCTCCTACAGAAACCATATTAACACAAAAAATATATTTTTTTCTCCCTCATCTTTTTCCATTTTTCATACATTTTTGAAAAAGCTCCAGAGAGCCACCAGGGCGGCGCTAAGGAGCCGCATGCGGCTCTAGAGCCGCGGTGTTGCCGACCCCCGGTCTAGCTGAAGATAACCTGCACTAGAAACTGGACTTGGACCTCCTTGGACACCTTGTGAGGTCACCTGCGCCCAGTGTTGGGTTAGTTACTGAAAACCAGTAACTAGTTACAGTTACTAGTTACTTTATTTCAAAAGTAACTCAGTTACTAACTCAGTTACTTACACCAAAAAGTAATGCGTTACTGTGAAAAGTAACTATTTAGTTACTTCTTTTTTTCTTCTTTTTTTTTTAAAGCTCCCATTAATGCCCTTTTTGCCTTCATTTCAGTACTGTTATTGCACTGGAGAATAATACAATCTGTTGATCAACTTGACATGCATTTTTATTTTCCTTTTAACATAATGAATGAAAAACAGTGCAACATAAAAAGGCATTCCTCCTTTCTTTAAACTTGGACCAATGACCATGAATAAAAAACAAGTTAAAGTGCAACATAAGAAGGCACATCATCTTCCTTGAAACATAAAGCCTGACATCTGGAGTGATGCTGCTGTCTTCCACACTTGGAGCCATGGATTGTAGAATCCTTGTTTTCAGTGGCAGGATCATTGACACAGATGGTGAAGTTTCAGTGCTCAGTAGAGATGGAACACTTTTGAGGGGTTTAAGCACCTGGAGGACCTCATCTGCCACTCTCACATCATCATCAGACAGGGTGACATTTGTCTTCAGGGTGTTGTGGGTCAATGCAGAGTATATAGCTGCCTGCTGCTCCAACATATCATAAGTGGAGTTCCACCTCGTTGGGACATCATGTATGAGCAGGCAGCTTTAGCATTTCTTGCTTTGTCTTAAGCACATGAGCAGCTGTTGTGCTTGGGTGGAAGTAAGAAACCTTCCTGATCCTCCCAAAGAGGCGCTCCATCCTATTGACTGAGATGTGATGGCAAATTCACTACATGTGCAAAGCACCTATCTGTGGTCCCAGTCCTGCCTCATTCTCTGTAATTATTTGATTTTTGGCATTATCACGTGTGACTGGGATATCTTTATCTTCCATTCCTCCACTGCTTGTGTCAGTACCTGCGCAAGGTGACTCTCGTAGAGGGGGCGTGTCTTCTCATCTCCCAGTCTGCTGTGATGAAGTGAGCGCTTATAGTTCCGCTGGACGTCCAGCCGTCTGTCATGAGCGCAACAGCTGATGCTCGGGATAGTTCATCCACAACTTTTTTCTTCTCCTGCTCATAAAGATCTGGCACAATCTTATTGCTGAAGTGGATGCGCGACGGGATGTCGTAACGTGGCTCAAGCACGTTCAGCATGTGTTTAAACCCCTCGTTTTGCACAACCGAGTCTGCACTTATAAACACACCGATTCAATGGCGCGGGGCGTTCAAGCTCCTCCGTTACTCCGCTCGCCATGACCACGCTGTGTGTGGACTGAACATTGACAACAACTTTTTTTTTTGTTTCATATATCAAACCGCGGATCAGTTGTGTGCCTCATCCCCTCCCCACACCCACACACACACAGACCGCGCCTCTTTTCTTCTCTCCGGCTTGTGACAGAGGAAGATTCAGAAGAACGACACCGCAGCGCTTCTGTTTCTAGCCGATACTACATCAAAAGTAACGTAAAATAACGCAGTAACGCATCATGTAGTAACGGTAACTAAATTACTGAATAAAAAAAAATAACGCGTTAGATTACTAGTTACCGCCGAAACTAACGGCGTTACTTTGTAACGCGTTAGTCCCAACACTGCCTGCGCCATCGTTGGACCTTCCGATGTGTACCCCACGCTGGCCTCCCCTGCGCCTCTGCTTTAGAGACCAGTGTTCACGGAGGTCTTTGTTATCTCGCACGTGTACGTCTTGGTCAATGCCCGCATCGCCGCATCTCCTGAGACTGATCAATTCTAATTAGCTTGTAGCCTCTCAGGGCGCCTCTGACTAATGGAGCTCTAAACTGCCCCGCCCTCACCACCACCACCACCACCACTCTGCACCATGCAAACATATGTTTTATCCCGTTGATAAGGTGCGGCGCATCTGTTGGACGAGGGCCTAATTATTCCCCAAAAGACGGGGACAAGATGTCACGTTACCATGGCGATAAAATAACCTCTTTTAACATCATGTCGACTCTTTGCAGCACAAGTGGGTTTAACCTGCGGCTGTGAGAGTGCGGAGGGGAGATAAGACCCCCCCATATCTCACCTAAAAGCGCAAGGACGAGGACTAACACACACACACACCACTATTGCATCTGCTCCAGCTCATCCAATTACTTCTCAGCAGTCGGCGGCAGACAGAAAAGAACCGTAACTTCAGTCAGAACAAGAACCCGGTTCATTTTAAATGACCTGTCAGAGAAGACGACCGAGGCCAAGGTTCAAACCAGAGCGTGTGTTTTTAAAAACTGTACTTTGGCTCCCGGAGCATACTGGGAGACGGATGTATTGTACATGCAAACATACATACGTACGCACGTATATTCATACATAGGTACCGTATTTTCCGCACTATTAGCCGCACCTAAAAACCACAAATTTACTCAAAAGCTGACAGTGCGGCTTTTAACCCGGTGCGCTTTATAAATGGATTAATATTAAGATTCATTTTCATAAAGTTTCGGTCTCGTAACTACGGTATACAGCCGCCATCTTTTTTCCCCGTAGAAGAGGAAGTGCTTCTTCTTCTACGCAAGCAACCGCCAAGGTAAGCACCCGCCCCCATAGAAGAGGAAGCGCTTCTTCTTCTACTGTAAGCAACCACCCGCCCGCGTAGAAGAAGAAAAAAGCGCGCGGATATTACCGTATGTTTCATTTCCTTTGTGTGTTTACATCTGTAAAGACCACAAAATGGCTCCTACTAAGCGACAGGGATCCGGTTCATGAAAAGACGCTCCATCCGCACACGGATTACTATTTCACAGCAACTGCCTAAAGACTTTCAAGAAAAGCTGGCTACTTTCCGTGCATATTGTAAAAACAAGATAGCTGAAAAAAAGATCCGGCCAGAGAACATTATCAACATGGACGAGGTTCCACTGACTTTTGATATTCCTGTGAACCGCACTGTGGATACAACGGGAGCACGTACGGTGAATATTCGCACCACAGGGAATGAGAAGTCATCCTTCACTGTGGTTCTAGCTTGCCATGCTAATGGCCAGAAACTTCCACCCATGGTGATATTCAAAAGGAAGACCTTGCCAAAAGAGACCTTTCCAGCCGGCGTCATCATAAAAGCTAACTCGAAGGGATGGATGAAGAAAAGATGAGCGAGTGGTTAAGGTAAGTTTAAGTTTACGCGAAGAGGCCGGGTGGCTTTTTTCACGCAGCTCCGTCCATGTTGATATACGACTCCATGCGCGCCCACATCACGCTGGTTTTAATATATTATTAAAGTTTGACTGACCTATTTGACTGTTTTTTTGACATTCCTTTAGCGCAGTTAGATGCGGCTTACAACACTGGGCGGCTTATAGGTGGACAAAGTTTTGAAATATGCCGTTCATTGAAGGCGCGGCTTATAACCCAGGGCGCCTTATGGTGCGGAAAATACGGTACATTCATAGACACATACATACACACATATATTCATACATACATACATACATACAAACCCCGTTTCCATACGAGTTGGGAAATTGTGTTAGATGTAAATATAAACGGAATACAATGATTTGCAAATCATTTTCAACCCATATTCAATTGAATGCACTACAAAGACAACATATTTGATGTTCAAACTGTCACGTTCAAACACTGAGGACATCTATTAAACAAGACAAAAGGCAAGGAATCAAACAGAGACAGAATTCAATTTGGATATCATATCATATCATGATGATTTTCTACCATGCCATTGTAGAGAGCATCATTAGATACGGGATCACCTCATGGTTTGGCAACCTAACCGTTAAGCTAAAAAGCAAACTGGCCGGCATGCATAAAACGGCAATGAAAAACGTAGGGAGGAAAGAATATGAGCCTATACAGAGCATCTATGAGCAGGCAGTTAGGAAAAAAGCTAAGAAAATTATTTCCAACTCACAACACCCACTCTTTCCTGAATATGGAACCCTGCCATCAGGGAGAAGACTCCGGGTCCCACTATGCAAATCTAACCGCCTTAAATTATCATTTGTTCCAGCCTCCATTAAGCTGACCAACAATGTGCAATAGAATTTTAATACATAGGTTAGCACTTTTTTAGCACATAGCACTTTAGCACATAGCACTTTAGAACTAAGCACTTTAGCACACAGCACTTTATCCATGAGCTCTAGTGCAATGCACATTGGTACTTTATCTTTATCTCCATACTGTAGATTTTATGCCTACATCAAAGTGCCACCTATGTCTATCAAGCTCCATGTTCTGATGTTTAAATGTTAGTTGTATGGTTGTGGTTGTGTCTGTGCTTGTGTTTTTGTTCTGTTGTTTTTGGGTATGTTAAGAAAGCAATGATGCACTGTGCCCAAGACAAATTTCCCCGCAGGGACAATAAAGTTGAACCTTGACCTTGACCTTGACCTTGACTCAATAATGAGGAGAGACATGGCCACTGCACTCTCTGTACAGTCCTGCACCACGCTCTGACGAAGAAGGTTTTCGTCTCCTCCTTTATTCAGATGTTCAATGTTCACGCACCAACACATGTCACAGCAGGAATGGGAAGTATGTAAAACAGTCATTGTTTTCGGTCGCTTTGAAGACCAAGAAGAGGATTCCTCGGGCTTGGGCTCTTCCTGGATCCAGCTGGGGCAGGTGTTGGAGGACAATGGATGACCCCTCCCGTCTCCTGACCACAGCAACTTCAAGAGGGCAGCGGGTCGTAAATAGCGTTGACCTCGGTTACCAAATAGTTGGAAGAGAGTTTGTGAAATACTTCAGACTAACACTTCAAAGAGAGTTCCTCTGGAAGTTGAGCAGATGCTGCCATCTGTCCGTGTTGAAATCACAGTGGAGTTTTACGAGCCTTCTTCCTCTTGTTAGGCCTCGAAAGACAGCCTTCATCTTCTTATCAGGAACACAATGCAACACAACGTTTCTTTTGTGATAACTTACAAACAATTATTCCAACACAAACTCATAAACTTTATTTTATTTTTTTGCAAATAACAATTAACTTAGAATTTCATCACGTGCCAAAGTAGTTGGGAAAGGGCATGTCCACCACTGTGTTACATCACCTTTTCTTTTAACAACACTCAATAAACGATTGGGAACTGAGGAAACTAATTGTTGAAGCTTTGAAAGTGGAATTCTTTCCCATTCTTGTTTGATGTAGAGCTTCAGTCGTTCAACAGTCCGGGGGTCTCCGCTGTCGTATTTTACGCTTCATAATGCGCCACACATTTCCGATGGGAGACAGGTCTGGACTGCAGGCGGTGCCAGGAAAGTACCCGCACTCTTTTTTTTTTTACAAAACCACGCTGTTGTAACACGTGCTGCATGTGGCTTGGCATTGTCTTGCTGAAATAAGCAGGGGCGTCCATGAAAAAGACGGCGCTTAGATGGCAGCATATGTTGTTCCGAAACCTCTATGTACCTTTCAGCATTAATGGTGCCTTCACAGATGTGTAAGTTACCCATGCCTTGGGCACTAATACACCCCCATACCATCACACATGCTGGCTTTTCGACTTTGCGTCGATAACAGTCTGGATGGTTCGCTTCCCCTTTGGTCCGGATCACACGATGTCGATTTGAAATGTGGACTCGTCAGACCACAGAACACTTTTCCACTTTGCATGAGTCCATCTTAGATGATCTCGGGCCCAGAGAAGCCGGGCGGCGTTTCTGGGTGTTGTTGATAAATGGCTTTCGCTTTGCATAGTAGAGCTTTAACTTGCACTTACAGATGTAGCGACCAACTGTATTTAGTGACAGTGGTTTTCTGAAGTGTTCCTGAGCCCATGTGGTGATATCCTTTAGAATCAGAATCAAAATCAGAATCAGCTTTATTGTCATTACGCAAGGTAACGAGATTGAGGCCATTCCATACAGTGCGATGTGTGCATGCTAGAAAAACAATGTGCAAATATATAAAAATATAAAAAATGTAGAAGTGCAATGAATATGGTGTGAAATGAATATATACATGAAAAAAACTAAACAAAAACAGGGTTGTTGGTGGAATGGGTTATTGCACCGAAGAGAAGGCAGTTATGAGGGACAATGGGGCAGTCCGTTCAGGATGGTTATGGCCCTGGGGAAGAAGCTGTTCTTTAGCCTGTTTGTTTTGGTTTTAATGCACCTGTAGCGCTTCCCAGAGGGCAGCAGGTGGAACAGGTCAGAGCCAGGGTGGGTGCTGTCCTTGATGATGGCACTGGCTCTGTTGAGGCAGCGAAAGGTGTAGATGTCCGTCAGAGAGGGGAGAGGGCGGCCGATGATCTTCTGAGCCGTCTTGACCACTCTTTGCAGCCTCTCCCTGTCTGCTGCAGTGCAGCTGCCGTACCATACCGTAATACAGTAGGTCAGCAGGCTCTCGATGGACGAGCGGTAGAAGGTCAGCAGCAGGTCAGGCTTCAGGTTGTACTTCCCGAGGACTCTAAGGAAGTGCAGCCGCTGCTGAGCCTTCTTGATGATTGATGTGGTGTTGACTATCCAGGAGAAGTCATTAGAGATGTGGACTCCAAGGTACCTGAAGGTGTGGACCCTCTCTACACGCTCGCCGTTGATGTAGAGGGGGGCAGGGTCGGTGCTGCTCCTCCTGAAGTCGACGATGATCTCTCTGGTCTTGCTGGTGTTGAGAGCGAGGTTGTTCTCCGAAGACCAGGCCGTCAGCTTCAGGACCTCCTCTCTGTAGGCAGCCTCGTCACCCCTGGAGATGAGCCCGACCACTGTGGTATCGTCGGCGAACTTGACGGTAAGGTTGTCACTGTGGGCCGGACTGCAGTCATGTACTTTAGAGATTGATGTCGGTTTTTGATAAAGTGCCGTCTGAGGGATCGAAGGTCACGGTCATTCAATGTTGGTTTCCGGTCATGCTGCTTACGTGGAGTGATTTCTCCAGATTCTCTGAACCTTTTGATGATATTATGGAGCGTAGATGTTGAAATCCCTACATTTCTTGCAATTGCACTTTGAGAAACGTTGTTCTTAAACTGTTTTGACTATTTGCTCACGCAGTTGTGGACAAAGGGGTGTACCTCGCCCCATCCTTTCTTGTGAAAGACTGAGCATTTTTTTGGGAAGCTGTTTTTATACCCAATCATGGCACCCACCTGTTCCCAATTAGCCTGCACACCTGTGGGATGTTCCAAATAAGTGTTTGATGAGCATTCCTCAACTTTATCAGTATTTATTGCCACCTTTCCCAACTTCTTTGCCACGTGTTTTATCATGACTTGGACTGTGGCGTGGTTTGTTCTCCCGGGGTGCAAAAGATTTGGACCAGATGTGGCGTGAAGGGGAGTACATGATTTATTTTAACACTATAACTACAAAAAAAGAAGCAAACAAAAGGCGCGCACAAGGGCGGAAGTACAAAACTTGACTATAAACACAAAACTTGCACAATGAAACTATGAACAATGAAACAAAACTTGCAAACTATGGCATGAATAAAGAAAACTTACTTGGACATGGCATGAAGTGCGCAGAGGTAAACGGAGTGTGACAGGGGTATGATGTCGCCAGACAGACAGCCTGGCAACTGGAAGCTTAAATAATAGTGACATGATTAAAGACAGGTGCGTGAGTCGTGAGGGCAGGTGAAAACTAATGGGTTGCTATGGTGACAAACAAGAGTGCACAATGAGTCCAAACGTGGAACAGGTGAAACTAATGGGTAACCATGGAAACAAGACAAGGGAGTGAAAAGCCAGAAACTAAAGAGTCCAATAACTAAACAAAACAAAACATGACTAAAACAAAACATGATTACACAGACATGACAGTGTTGCTGGCATCAAATTCTAAAGTTAATGATTATTTGCATAAAAAAATGTTTATCAGTTTGAACATCAAATATGTTGTCTTTGTAGCATATTCAACTGAATATGGGTTGAAAATCATTGTATTCCGTTTATATTTACATCTAACACAATTTCCCAACTCATATGGAAACGGGGTTTGTACATACGCACATACACACGTATATTCATACATATGTACTGTACATTCATACGCGCATACACAGGTACGAACGCACGCACATACATACGGACATATATTCATACATACAGTACATACAAACATACATACGCACGTATATTTATACATACGTACATACGCACGTACACACGTATATACATACATACAGTACATACATACAAACCCCGTTTCCATATGAGTTGGGAAATTGTGTTAGATGTAAATATAAATGAAATACAATGATTTGCAAATCATTTTCAAGCCATATTCAGTTGAATATGCTACAAAGACAACATATTTGATGTTCAAACTGATAAAAATTTTTTGTTTGCAAATAATCATTTAAGTTTAGAATTTGATGCCAGCAACACGTGACAAAGAAGTTGGGAAAGGTGGCAATAAATACTGATAAAATTGAGGAATGCTCATCAAACACTTATTTGGAACATCCCACTGGTGTGCAGGCTAATTGGGAACAGGTGGGTGCCATGATTGGGTATAAAAGTAGATTCCATTCACAAACAAAGATGGGGCGAGGGTCACCACTTTGTCAACAAATGCGTAAGCAATGTCAGGACTTGGTCCTGGGTGTGTGCTTTTCCGGGATGCAACGGAGAGTTGGCACGGGCGAGACGGGAATTAAGGTACATTTTTTATTGAAACACTAGAACTAACTATAAATACAAAAAAAAGGATCAAACAAAAAGCGCGCACAGTGGCGGAGAATAAACTATGAACAATTAAACAAAAACATTAACTGTGGCTTGAAAAACAAAAACTTACTTGGCATGGAACCGGCATGAAAAAAGAGCAGCAAGGATCATAAGGGTGTGCAGAAGCATATGTGGGGTGTGAGGTCGTCAGAAAAACAAACTGAAAAACACTGAACTTAAATACTACAGACATGATTAACGAAACAGGTGCGTGACTCAAGACGTGAAACAGGTGCGTGACGTGACAGGTGAAAACTAATGGTTGCTATGGTGACCAGACAAGGGAGTGAAAAGACAGAAACTAAACAATACATGACTTAAAACAAAACATGATAATACAGACATGACAAGCAAATTGTTGAACAGTTTAAGAAAAACCTTTCTCAACCAGCTTTTGCAAGGAATTTAGGGATTTCCCCATCTACGGTCCGTAATATCATCAAAAGGTTCAGAGAATCTGGAGAAATCACTGCACGTAAGCAGCTAAGCCCGTGACCTTCGATCCCTCAGGCTGTACTGCATCAACAAGCGACATCAGTGTGTAAAGGATATCACCACATGGGCCCAGGAACACTTCAGAAACCCACTGTCAGTAACTACAGTCGGTCGCTACATCTGTAAGTGCAAGTTAAAACTCTCCTATGCAAGGCGAAAACCGTTTATCAACAACACCCAGAAACGCCGTCGGCTTCCCTGAGCCTGAGCTCATCTAAGATGGACTGATACAAAGTGGAAAAGTGTTCTGTGGTCTGACGAGTCCACATTTCAAATTGTTTTTGGAAACTGTGGACGTCGTGTCCTCGGGACCAAAGAGGAAAAGAACCATCTGGATTGTTCTAGGCGCAAAGTGTAAAAGGCAGCATGTGTGATGGTATGGTGGTGCATTAGTGCCCAAGACATGGGTAACTTACACATCTGTGAAGGAGCCATTAATGCTGAAATGTACATACATGTTTTGGAGCAACATATGTTGCCATTCAAGCAACGTTACCATGGACGCCCCTGCTTATTTCAGCAAGACAATGCCAAGCCACGTGTTACATCAATGTGGCTTCATAGTAAAAGAGTGCGGGTACTAGACTGGCCTGCTTGTAGTCCAGACCTGTCTCCCATTGAAAATGTGTGGCGCATTATGAAGCCTAAAATAGCACAACGGAGACCCCCGGACTGTTGAACAACTTAAGCTGTACATCAAGCAAGAATGGGAAATAATTCCACCTGAGAAGCTTCAAAACGGACGATAAAAACAACTTTATTAGAAAAAAATAAAAAAAATAAAAAATAAAAATAAATAAATAAATAAGAGACACCTAGGGCAGGGTCAGTTTGGAAAGGCTAATGTGAAGAGGTGAGTTTTTAGGGTGGCTTTGAAGGTAGGGAGGGAGGGGTCATCTCTGATGTGCCTGGGGAGAGCGTTCCAGAGAGAGGGGGCAGCCACGGAGAAGGCCCTGTCGCCCCAGGTTCGGCGCCTGATCTTGGGGACCTCAAGGAGGCCGGCATCACTAGACCTGAGGGAACGGGACGGGACGTGTGGCTGGAGGAGGTCAGAGAGGTAGGGTGGTGCCAGGTTATGGAGTGCCTTGTAGGTGGTGAGGAGTATTTTAAAGGTGATTCTGTATTTGACAGGCAGCCAGTGGAGGTCATGAAGGACAGGTGTGAAGTGCTCTCTGGAGCGGGTTCCGGTGAGCAGGCGGGCAGCAGAGTTCTGGACGTATTGCAGTTTTGTTGAGGGTTTTGGAGGTGATGCCGTAGAGGATGCTGTTGCAGTAGTCTAGCCGGGATGAGATGAAGGCGTGGATGAGGGTTTCGGCAGCAGAGGATGTGAGGGAGGGCCGGAGACGGGCAATGTTTCTGAGGTGGAAGAATGCATTTTGGTGATGTGGTTTACGTGGGGGAGGAGTGAAAGGGTGGGGTCGAAAATTACACCTAGATTGCGGATGTGGGTGGAGGTAGTGACAAGGGAGCCGTCGATGTTTAATGAAAAGTCCTGAGTGGAGCGAGTGAGGGAGTCGGGGCCAATGATAATTATTTCAGATTTGTTGCAGTTGAGTTTTAGAAAGTTTTTTTTTGCATCCAGGTTTTTATGTCTGTGAGGCAGGTGGTGAGGGTGGAGTGGGTGGCTGTGGTGATGGTCGTGGTGGAAATGTATAGTTGTGTGTCGTCGGCATAGCAGTGAAATTGAAGGCCGTGGTGTCGGAGGATCTGACCGAGGGGTAGGAGGTAGATGGTGAAGAGTAGGGGGCCAAGTACTGAGCCCTGGGGGACGCCGTGGGTGACTGGGGCAGTAGAGGAGGTGCAGTTGTTGGTTGAGATGAATTGCTGACGGTCAGAGAGGTAGGATTTCATCCAGGAGAGGGCAGTGCCGGATAAACCAAGGGAGGAGTGGAGGCGTGTTAGGAGGATGGAGTGGTTGATGGTGTCGAAGGCAGAACTGAGGTCGAGGAGGATGAGGATGGAGAGGGAACCAGAGTCGGCGGAGAGGAGGATGTCATTGGTGACCTTGAGGAGGGCAGTTTCTGTGCCGTGGAGTGAGCGGAAGCCGGATTGGAACTTTTCGTATAGGTTATTGTGGTGAAGGTGGGATTTGATTTGGGAGGCAACTGCAAGTTCGAGAATTTTAGAGAGGAAGGGGAGGTTGGAGATGGGCCTGTAGTTGTTGGGGGAGTTGGGGTCGAGACCGGGTTTCTTGAGAATGGGGGTGATGGCAGCCAGCTTGAGGGCAGGAGGGACAGAGCCAGTGGATAGGGAGGAGTTAATTATAGTGGTGATGAGAGGTGAGAGTGAGGGGAGGCAGGCTATGACTAAAGTGGATGGGATTGGGTCGAGGATGCAGGTATTGTCGCGTCATACGCCCTCGCGGAGCAGAGAGGTAGCGACATGGGCAACATTAGCTGTGATGCTAGCGGAGAGGTGTGAGTGGTAATACGAGAGAAAGAAGGTGCGAATCTGGTAACAAATGAAGGAATAATTCATTCCTAAGAAAAACAGCACGGGGTGCATGGTCTGGCGGTGGTTTGGCTTTAAGCGGTGTGGTGGAATGTCCGAATCTTAACAGCAACAAAAGTGAATTTAGTACAAAAGTCTTATTTACCCATAATCAAATGGTACAAGGTTGGATTGAGTTGCCATGCAAACAGACTTTGTCTCCGGAGACGTTGGATGAAGCGAGAATCATGCCTAGACTTGGTCTACTTGGTTATTTATGTGTTTCCCTCGTGTGTCAAGGTCCAGTTGTTTTGGACCTGTTTGTTCTGCAACATCCTTCAATCCCTTAGCCCAGGGGTCGGCAACCTTTACCAGTCAAAGAGCCATTTTGACCATTTTCACAAATTATAGTCAACAATGGGAGCCGCTAGTGATGGGTCCGGCAACACCGGTGCATCGGCGCATGCGTCGAGCTCATAGAGCAAAACCCTGTGTCGGTGCGCGTACCGCTTTTAGAAAGTCACGTGACCGATCATGAGCCGTGTGGGTCACGTGACCGATACGCGAACTGTGTCGCACTGCCTGCGCGCCAAACTGTGTTTTTATAAGGAAGCGCTAATTTATCGTCGTCGGAGATCATGGAACAGCCTCAGGCAAAAAGAAAGATTTCCGCCTTGTGGGAATATTTTGATCATATATCGGAAAAAAATGTATTTGTGTTAAATTCCTTGTCGTTTCATCCTCTTCTCTCAAAGTTTCCACTTGATCTATTAGAATTCAAAATCTCTTCAAAATGATTCTTAGTTTACTATTCATATTTTCTGCAGGTTAAATGTCTCATTTGTACGAATTGTCGTACATTAACAAATCCACCTCCTCAATGCTGTCAGCCGGAGAAATAATAACTAAGAAGAGAAATCGTCTAAAATTTAATACGTTGGAAAAACAGTTTTTTTTTAAATAAAAATGTGTAAAAAAAACGAACAAAAAAACATTCCCAGTCCACAAGCATCCTCGTTCACAGCACGTTATCTTAGATTTCCATGTTATGATACATCTTCACATTAGATTGTATCTAAAAAAGATAAAAACCTATTTTTATTTAAATGAAAATATGAAATAATTAGGGATGTCCGATAATGGCTTTTTGCCAATATTCCGATATTGTCCAACTCTTTAATTACCGATACCGATATCAACCGATACCGATATCAACCAATATATACAGTCGTGGAATTAACACATTATTATGCCTAACTTGGACAACCAGGTATGGTGAAGATAAGGTACTTTAAAAAAAAAATAAATAAAATAAAATAAGTTAAATAAATTAAAAACATTTTCTTGAATAAAAAAGAGTTAAACAATATAAAAACAGTTACATAGAAACTAGTAATTAATGAAAATGAGTCAAATGAAGTGTTAAAGGTTAGTACTATTAGTGGACCAGCACAATCATGTGTGCTTTCGGACTGTATCTGTCAAGACTTGGACTATGACGTGGTTTGTTCTCCCGTGGTGCAAATGAACATTTGGACCAGACATGGCGTGAAGGTGAAGACATTATTTATTTTACACTAACAAAAGAACAAAAAAGCGCGCTCAGGGCGGATGTACAAACTTGACTAACGAAAAGAAAAGACTTGCACGGGGGCAAAAAACTATGAACAACAAAAAACACTAACTGTGGCAATAATAAACAAACTTACTTGGCATGGACATGAAGTGCGCAGAGATGGACAGAGTGTGACAGGGGGCATAAATGCGGGGATGTCGTCAGGACGAACAACAGAAAATGAATGAACTTAAATACTATGGACATGATTAGTGAAAGCAAGTGTGTGACTCAAAACGTGAAACAGGTGCGTGACGTGAAGGGTTAAAACTAATGGGTTGCTATGGTGACAATCAAGAGTGCACAATGAGTCCAAACGTGGAACAGGTGAAACTAATGGGGTAATCATGGAAACAAGACAAGGGAGTGAAAAGACAGAAACTAAAGAGTCCTATAACTAAACAAAACATGATTACACAGACATGACAGTATGCCTTGCAGACTGTATTGATATATATTGATATATAATGTAGGAACCACAATATTAATAACAGAAAGAAACAACCCTTTTGTGTGAATGAGTGTAAATGGGGGAGGGAGGTTTTTTTGGGTTGGTGCACTAATTGTAAGTGTATCTTGTGTTTTTTATGTTGATTTAAAAACAAAACAAAACAAAAAAAACGATACCGATAATTAAAAAAAACGATACCGATAATTTCCGATATTACATTTGAATGCATTTATCTCTAGAAATAATCCTAAATGAAATACAATGACTTAGTTTATATTATTGTATATACTAGGTCATAAAATCAGTGTCAGTTGAGTCGGTCCATAGGTTGCCTGTAGGGATTTTTAATGTCCAGCAGATGTCAGTATTAGTGACACAGTATCGACACAGTATCAATACAGTTTTGCAATGTGTCGAAACGCTTCATGACGCCTCATCAACCCATCACTAGGAGCCGCAAATTTTTTTGAAATTTTAAATGAAATAACACTGCATACAAAGTTTTTTTTTTTTGCTTTGTGCTATGTATAACCAGGGGACTCAGACACGCTGCCCACACCTTTATGTGGAATTTGAAAGCTGGTGCGGCACGCGGGTTTTAATTGAATGGTGATTGTCAGCGTCATGCGTGCCGTGATGGAACAGCATATAGCACCCACTACAGTCAGCGTGCTTGATCAGCCACACGTTGTATGGGGCTTCCGCTTTGCTCAGGTAGGTGACAGCAAGGCATACTTGGTCAACAACCACACAGCTCACACTGATGGTGGCGGTATAATAAAAAAAAAAAAAAACTTTAACACTCTTACTAATAATGCGCCACACTGTGAACCCACACCAAACAAGAATGACAAACAAATTTCGGGAGAACATCTGCACCGTAACACAACATAAACACAACAGGACAAATACCCAGAATCCCATGCAGCCCTAACTCTTCCGGGATACATTATACGCCCACGTTCCACATGTGGAACAGTACAGAAGTAATAACAGGAGATGAGGTGCAACGTATAGTCCTTTAAGTTTCCGGATGGCTGACAGTCTTTGTTGACTTCTTTTTTGAATGTCCGTGGTGTGTTGATCAAAGGTGAGTTTATTGTCCAAGGTTATGCCCAGGTATTTAAAAGTGTCAACTGTTTTAACTGTTTGTGTGTTTATGATGATGGGGTTCTGAGGTGAGGGGGGGTTGAACCATATTTCTTTTGTTTTATTGACATTGATTTCCAGATAACTGGCTGTGCATGACTCTGTGAAATGTTTGACTGTGTTATGATAGTCCAGGATGGATTGACTGTTGGAGAGGAGTGAGTATTTTAAGTATGTTGTGGTGGGTGAGATGCTACGGCAGTCATTGGTGTAGAGTGTGTACAGGAAAGGGCTCAACACACATCCCTGTGGGACCCCGGTGTTGATGGTAAGCATCGGGGATGTGTTTGAGCCCACCCTTACTGCTTGCAATCGGTCGGTGAGGAAGTTGTGGGTGAGGTGGATCAGCTGAGGGGGGATGTTGAGCTGGTGTAGTTTCCGGATCAGTAGATGCTTCTGTAGGGAGTTGAAGGCGGAGCTGAAGTCCACGAAGAGGATCCTGGCAAAGTTGCCTTGGGAGTCCAGATGCTGGAGGAGGAGATGCAGCAGGCAGGCCACAGCATCCTCTGTGCCCCTCCTCTGTAGCCCGGAAGAGTCAGGGCTGCATGGGATTCTGGGTGTTTGTTCTGTTGTGTTTACGTTGTGTTAAGGTGCAGATGTTCTCCCGAAATGTGTTTGTCATTCTTGTTTGGTTTTGGTTCAAAGTGTGGCGCATTATTAGTAAGAGTGTTAAAGTTGTTTTATATGACCACCGTCAGTGTAACCTGTGTGGCTGTTGACCAAGTATGCCTTGCTGTTACATACGTGTGCAAGCAAAAGATGTATATTGTATAACAAATGTTGGGCTAGCACTCTGTTAATACAGACTGTAGAGGGCGCCAAATGTTGTACCATCATGGCACGCCCTTATTATAGCAGTAAGGGCAAAAATCGGTGAATATTAATCCCGGGAGTTTTCTGCGAGAGGCACTGAAATCCGGAAGTCTCACGGGAAAATTGGGGGGTTCAGCAAGTAAGCTGCTGAGCCGCATCAGAGTGATCAAAGAGCCGCATGCGGCTCCGGAGCCGCGGGTTGCCGACCCCTGCCTTAGCCATAACAAACAATCAAAACATCTTGTACAATGTCAGGACGACCACAGGCTCAACTTTTAAAGGGGAACATTATCACAATTTCAGAATGGTTAAAACCATTAAAAATCAGTTCCCAGTGGCTTATTTTATTTTTCGAAGTTTTTTTCAAAATTTTACCCATCACGCAATATCCCTAAAAAAAAGCCTCAAAGTGCCTGATTTTAACCATCGTTATAAACACCCGTCCATTTTCCTGTGACGTCACATAGTGAAGCCAACACAAACAAACATGGCACATAGAACAGCAAGCTATAGCGACATTAGCTCGGATTCAGACTCGGATTTCAGCGGCTTAAGCGATTCAACAGATTACGCATGTATTGAAACGGATGGTTGTAGTGTGGAGGCAGGTAGCGAAAACGAAATTGAAGAAGAAACTGAAGCTATTGAGCCATATCGGTTTGAACCGTATGCAAGCGAAACCGACGAAAACGACACGGGAGAAAGCGAGGACAAATTCGGCGATCGCCTTCTAACCAACGATTGGTATGTGTTTGTTTGGCATTAAAGGAAACTAACAACTATGAACTAGGTTTACAGCATATGAAATACATTTGGCAACAACATTCACTTTGAGAGTGCAGACAGCCCAGTTTTCATCAATTAATATATTCTGTAGACATACCCTCATGTCAGCAGGCCAGGGAAGCTAGGGTCGATATTCTTCTCTTGATCATCTTGGGACAGTGTGAGCCAAGACATCCAGGGGGTTTAGCTCGCTCGTCTGCGGGAACAAACTGCCGCCATTGCTTGCCGTGCTACCGAGGTCCTTTGTCCCTGAATTGCTCACACACTCCGGCAGATTCAATGGGGGTCTGTCGGCAGATTTCTTTGACTTTATCGTTGGAAACGCATCTGCTTTGAGTGTCGCAGGATATCCACACATTCTTGCCATCTCTGTCGTAGCATAGCTTTCGTCTGTAAAGTGTGCGGAACAAACGTCCAATTTCTTGCCACTTTCGCATCTTTGGGCCACTGGTGCAACTTGAATCCCGTCCCTGTTCGTGTTGTTACACCCTCCGACAACACACCGACGAGGCATGATGTCTCCAAGGTACGGAAAACAGTCGAAAAAACGGAAAATAACAGAGCTGATTTGACTCGGTGTTTGAGAAAATGGCGGATTGCTTCCCGATGTGACGCCACGTTGTGACGTCATCGCTCCGAGAGCGAATATTAGAAAGGCGTTTAATTCGCCAAAATTCACCCATTTAGAGTTCGGAAATCGGTTAAAAAAATATATGGTCTTTTTTCTGCAACATCAAGGTATATATTGACGCTTACATAGGTCTGGTGATAATGTTCCCCTTCAAACACATATGCTCTTCAAATGGTACAAAATAGAAAAAGGTGAAAAGGTCAGAAATTCCACTACAGCGGGAAGATGTTTTACAAGTATGCGGCAAAAGCGTTGCCACAAAAAGTAGCATTACTGCTCATTTGTAGCATCATTTGAAAAGTCACCCGCTAGAGAATGAAGAGTGCTTACTCCGCATGTCAACATCTCCGTTCGGTGCCACACCAACAAAATGCCGAGGCAACCATTTCCACATCAACACCGTATGGAAAAAAAAAAACGACATAAGGAGATAACGTCTGCAGGAACCTACCACATAGTGAAGGACATACACTATTTGATTTCCTATTATGCAGCTCATTTTTTGGTTGACAAGACTCTGCAGCATCGCGTGGACATCGGGGGCGGTACCTCTGGATTGGCAGACCGGGGTGGTGGTTCCTCTCTTTAAAAAGGGGAACCGGAGGGTGTGTTCTAACTATCGTGGGATCACACTCCTCAGCCTTCCCGGTAAGGTCTATTCGGGTGTACTGGAGAGGAGGCTACGCCCGATAGTCAAACCTCGGATTCAGGAGGAACAGTGTGGTTTTCGTCCTGGTCGTGGAACTGTGGACCAGCTCTATACTCTCGGCAGGGTCCTTGAGGGTGCATGGGAGTTTGCCCAACCAGTCTACATGTGCTTTGTGGACTTGGAGAAGGCATTCGACCGTGTCCCTCGGGAAGTCCTGTGGGGAGTGATCAGAGAGTATGGGGTTTCGGACTGTCTGATTGTGGCGGTCCGCACCCTGTATGATCAGTGCCAGAGCTTGGTTCGCATTGCCCGCAGTAAGTCGGACACGTTTCCGGTGAGGGTTGGACTCCGCCAAGGCTGCCCTTTGTCACCGATTCTGTTCATAACTTTTATGGACAGAATTTCTAGGCGCAGTCAAGACGTTGAGGGGATCCGGTTTGGTGGCTGCAGGATTAGGTCTCTGCTTTTTGCAGATGATGTGGTCCTGATGGCTTCATCTGGCCAGGATCTTCAGCTCTCGCTGGATCGGTTCGCAGCCGAGTGTGAAGCGACTGGGATGAGAATCAGCACCTCCAAGTCCGAGTCCATGGTTCTCGCCCGGAAAAGGGTGGAGTGCCATCTCCGGGTTGGGGAGGAGACCCTGACCCAAGTGGAGGAGTTCAAGTACCTCGGAGTCTTGTTCACGAGTGAGGGAAGAGTGGATCGTGAGATCGGTGCGGCGTCTTCAGTCATGCGGACGCTGTATCGATCCGTTGTGGTGAAGAAGGAGCTGAGCCGGAAGGCAAAGCTCTCAATTTACCGGTCGATCTACGTTCCCATCCTCACCTATGGTCATGAGCTTTGGGTTATGACCGAAAGGACAAGATCACGGGTACAAGTGGCCGAAATGAGTTTCCTCCGCCGGGTGGCGGGTCTCTCCCTTAGAGCAGGGCCGGCCCGTGGCATAGGCCGTATAGGCAAATGCTAAGGGCGCCGTCCATCAGGGGGCGCCACGCCAGTGCCACAAATGTTGGAGAAAAAAAAAAGAAAAAAAAAAAAAGTTGATACTATTATTTCTAAATACAAAAAAATAATCCCACGTTAATTAAAATGCAAAGTAAAGCCTATTTAATAGAAATATTATTTGTTACAACATTACGCCCCCCCCCCCCCCCCCACCCCCGCACGGTGCGCCCCCTCCCTTCCCGTATCATGACTCTTTTTGGACGTCACCACATCAAAAAATCAACACAACATGTCAAAACGGCCAAAACTGTCAGGTGCCCAGGGAAGAAAAAAGAGAAAAGAAGAGAAGGAGAAACAAGAAAAGACAGAGGTAGCAGGTAGGTAACGTTAGCCTACATGAAATTATTTGTCTGTTACAGAATGTGATAGTAACCTGGCTTTTTAGCATTAAGCTAATGTTACATGATTCGGCAATTGCTAATCAATAAATAGCTAGTTCTGTTTTAACGTCGGGTTAATATTGTGGAGGGGGCTAAATTGTTATGGAAAATAATAATGTAACGTTAGGTAATTACAGTACTCCCACCTTACATTCCTCAGGGACATTTGTATTAGATCTTTTAAGCAGGTGTTTTTTGTTTACATTGTTATTGCCTTCTGGTTAGCTAATGTTTGCCCTGCAGGTAATAGTCACTTTTCCACCCCTTTATATATTAGGTATAGTTGTAAGTAAAAAAAAAAAGGTCAAAGACAAAGCTATTCGGTTTCTTCTGAGTATATACACTTCAATGCCGATGTGGGGGGGGCGCCACTTAAAATTTTGCCTAGGGCGCCAGATTGGTTAGGGCCGGGCCTGCCTTAGAGATAGGGTGAGAAGCTCTGTCATTCGGGGGGAGCTCAAAGTAAAGCCGCTGCTCCTCCACATGGAGAGGAGCCAGATGAGGTGGTTCGGGCATCTGGTCAGGATGCCACCCGAACGCCTCCCTAGGGAGGTGTTTAGGGCACGTCCGACCGGTAGGAGGCCACGGGGAAGACCCAGGACACGTTGGGAAGACTATGTCTCCCGGCTGGCCTGGGAACGCCTCGGGATCCCCCCGGGAGGAGCTGGACGAAGTGGCTGGGGAGAGGGAAGTCTGGGCTTCCCTGCTTAGGCTGCTGCCCCCGCGACCCGACCTCGGATACGCGGAAGAAGATGGATGGATGGATCTTAGTGCACAAAAGTGCTTGTTTTAAAATGTCTCTGACAATCTTGCACTTTCTGTTTTTGGAAATGACATGAATGTTTGTGCCACTGCTTAATAACTGTTTCATAAAGACACTTTTAGTTGTGATTTCCCTCTCTGCATGAAAGTTTAAAAGTAGCATATATTAATGCAGAAGAATGTTTTAATGTAGACACATAGAATAATCATACTGCTGTGATCAGGCCCGGCCCTCACCAATCTGGCGCCCTAGGCAAGATTTTAGGTGGCGCCCCCCCCCCCCCCCACTTCGGCAGTGAAGTGTATATACTCACAAGAAACTGAATAGCTTTGTCTTTGACCTTTTTTTTTTTTTTACTTACAACTATACCTAATATATAAAGGGGTGGAAAAGTGACTATTACCTGCAGGGCAAACATTAGCTAACCAGAAGGCAAAAACAATGTAAACAAAAAACACCTGCTTAAAAGATCTAATACAAATGTCCCTGAGGAATGTAAGGTGGGAGTACTGTAATTACCTAACGTTACATTATTATTTTCCATAACAATTTAGCCCCCTCCAACAATATTAACCCGACGTTAAAACAAAACTAGCTATTTATTGATTAGCAATTGCCGAATCATGTAACATTAGCTTAATGCTAAAAAGCCAGCTACTATCACATTCTGTAACAGACAAATAATTTCATGTAGGCTAACGTTACCTACCTGCTACTTCTGTCTTTTCTCGTTTCTCCTCCTCTTCTTTTCTCTTTTTTCTTCCCTGGGCACCTGACAGTTTTGGCAGTTTTGACATCTTGTGTTGATTTTTTGATGTGGTGACGTCCAAAAAGAGTCATGATACGGGAAGGGAGGGGGCGCACCGTGTAATGTTGTAACAAATAATATTTCTATTAAATAGGCTTTACTTTGCATTTTAATTAACGTGGGATTATTTTTTGTATTTAGAAATAATAGTACCAACTTTTTTTTTTTTTTCTTTTTTTTTTTTCTCCAACATTTGTGGCACTGGCGTGGCGCCCCCTGATGGACGGCGCCCTTAGCATTTGCCTATACGGCCTATGCCACGGGCCGGCCCTGGCTGTGATTATATGCATCAAGTGTTCATTCAAGGCTAAGGCAAAAATATCCAGATAAATATGGTGTATCGTGACATGGCCTAAAAATATCCAGACATTAAAAAAAAGACCAGCTCTAATCACATCATTGTAGTCTGTTTTTAATTCACCATTCACACAACGTGCCAACTTCACTGCTTTTGGGTTTTGTATTGATTTATGGATTTTTCTAACCTCACCGAGTAAAGCAAGAGGAAGGGTTCAGTGTTTTTTTACGAGGTGATTGATGCTCTTTAAATGTGTTTCCCGGAGGCGAGAGGACGTGTTCCGCAGAAAGTCCTCCTGTGTTTGGACGCTGGGGTGCATTCCTGGAGAAGGACTATTCCGTGGAAAGACCCCCCCCCCCCCCGCCTCGTCGCCCCCCTTTTGTGGTCCGACCTGAAAGTGCTGGCTTGTGTCGACGGCTCCTTCACTAAGCGAGGGTCAGCGTTGACTGGGGACCTTGTTTAAATGCCCGCCGCCATCAATAGCCTTTTACGGCAGAAGAATTAGCTGCAGGTTTATTTTTAGAATCAATAAGGTTTTTCCTTCACTTTACACACACACACACACAATCAAACACACACACACACATATTCTTGTATTTCTTACCGTCTTGAGACCTCCGAAAACAATGCCTCCCTCTTTAGGACCAGCCTTTCTAGATATATAAAGAAGTGTATTTACAACACTAATAATATATACATATTATGCAAATATAAAAAAAAATTTGTGAAAAATAATTTGGAATTTCACAAGAAAAAGGTCACAGTTTCACAAGAAAAACTTGGAATTTTGGCAGTATTATAATAAAAGTTGTAATCTTACTCATCGCAAGTCAAAAGTTAACAAGAAAAACTGAACATTTGTGCAATATTATGATGAAAGTTGGAATTTTACTCTATAACAATCGCAATTTTACAAGAAAAAGCTTAACATTTGGGCAATTTTATGAAAAGAGTTGTAATTTTACTCGACAAAAGTCACAATTTTATAAGAAAACTTTAACATTTGGGCAATATTATAATAATCTTCGGAATTTTACTCAAAAAATGTCACTATTTTACAAAAACAACACAAAAAATGGCAATATTGTGATAAAAGTCCGAATTTTATATGACAAATGTCACCATTTTGCATTAAAAAAATAATAATTTTACATTAAAATAGTCATAATTGTATGAGAATATATTGCAATATTACAGAAGCAGAAAGAATATGAGAAATTGTTCCCAATTTTATAAGAAAAAAGTCGACACTGTGAGAAAAAGACTGCTTTTAGTTAATCATTTTTCTTTGAATTTGTTTTTAATCTTCATTATAGATCCAGTTATGACAGTATGTCTCTATATACATATTTTCATTTATTTATTTATTTTGACCAAAAGGGGGCACATTTCAATTTCTTACACACACTTGTTATTTCATATGTTGACCAGAGGAGGAGCACTTTTAAAAGCGACACACAGTCAATTTGAAAAATCCCTCCTTTTTGGGACCACCCTCATTTTGATAGATGTCACCAGCAGGGGTGTATTTACAACATTAATAATATATACATACTATGCAAATATTTAAAAAAATCTTGTTGTGAAAAATGAGTTGGAATTTCACAAGAAAAACTTGGAATTTTGGCAGTATTATAATAAAAGTTGTAATCTTACTCAACGCAAGTCAAAAGTTAACAAGAAAAACTGAACATTTGTGCAATGTTATGATAAAAGTTGGAATTTTACTCTATAACAATCGCAATTTTACAAGAAAAAGCTTAACATTTGGGCAATTTTATGAAAAGAGTTGTAATTTTACTCGACAAAAGTCACAATTTTATAAGAAAACTTTAACATTTTGGCAATATTATAATAATAATTGGAATTTCACTCAAAAAATGTCACTATTTGACAAGAACAACAACAAAAATGGGCAATATTGTGATAAAAGTCAGTTTTATGACAAATGTCACCATTTTGCATTAAAAAAAAAAAATTTTTTACATTCAAATAGTCATAATTGTATGAGAATATATTGCAATATTACAGAAGCAGAAAGAATATGAGAAATTGTTCCCAATTTTATAAGAAAAAAGTCGACACTGTGAGAAAAAGACTACTTTTAGTTAATCATTTTTCTTTGAATTTTTTGTTTGTAATTTGTTTTTAATCTTCATTATTGATCCAGTTATGACAGTAAGTCTCTATATACATATTTTCATTTATTTATTTATTTTGACCAAAAGGGGGCACATTTCAATTTCTTACACACACTTGTTATTTCATATGTTGACCAGAGGAGGAGCACTTTTAAAAGCGACACACAGTCAATTTGAAAAATCCCTCCTTTTTGGGACCACCCTCATTTTGATAGATGTCACCAGCAGGGGTGTATTTACAACATTAATAATATATACATACTATGCAAATATAAAAAAAAAATCTTATTGTGAAAAATGAGTTGGAATTTCACAAGAAAAAGGTCACAGTTTCACAAGAAAAACTTGGAATTTTGGCAGTATTATAATAAAAGTTGTAATCTTACTCATCGCAAGTCAAAAGTTAACAAGAAAAACTGAAAATTTGTGCAATGTTATGATAAAAGTTGGAATTTTACTCTATAACAGTCGCAATTTTACAAGAAAAAGCTTAACATTTTGGCAATTTCATGAAACGAGTTGTCATTTTACTCGACAAAAGTCACAATTTTATAAGAAAACTTTAACATTTGGGCAATATTATAATAATCTTCGGAATTTTACTCAAAAAATGTCACTATTTTACAAGAACAACACAAAAAATGGCAATATTGTGATAAAAGTCCGAATTTTATATGACAAATGTCACCATTTTGCATTAAAAAGTAATAATTTTACAAGAAATTATTGCAATTTTACAGAAACAGAAAAAACATGAGAAATTGTTCTCAATTTCATAAGAAAAAAGTCGAAAAAGACTGCTGTTAGTTAATTTATTTATTTTTTTTCATTTTTGTTTGTAATTGGTTTTTAATCTTCATTATTTACTTCAAGTTATTACAGTATGTCTCTATATACACATTTATTTTATTTTTTCTAAATTATTTTGACCAAAAGGGGGCACATTTCAATTTCTTACACACACTTGTTATTTCATATGTTGACCAGAGGAGGAGCACTTTTAAAAGCGACACACAGTCAATTTGAAAAATCCCTCCTTTTTGGGACCACCCTCATTTTGATAGATGTCACCAGCAGGGGTGTATTTACAACATTAATAATATATACATACTATGCAAATATATAAAAAAATCTTGTTCTGAAAAATGAGTTGGAATTTCACAAGAAAAAGGTCACAGTTTCACAAGAAAAACTTGGAATTTTGGCAGTATTATAATAAAAGTTGTAATCTTACTCAACGCAAGTCAAAAGTTAACAAGAAAAACTGAACATTTGTGCAATGTTATGATAAAAGTTGGAATTTTACTCAATAACAGTCGCAATTTTACAAGGAAAGCTTCACATTTGGGCAATTTTATGAAAAGAGTTGTAATTTTACTCGACAAAAATCATAATTTTATAAGAAAACTTTAACATTTTGGCAATATTATAATAATAATTGGAATTTTACTCAAAAAATGTCACTATTTGACAAGAACAACACAAAAAAATGGCAATATTGTGATAAAAGTCCAAATTTTATATGACAAATGTCACCATTTTGCATTAAAAAAATAATAATTTTACATTAAAATAGTCATAATTGTATGAGAATATATTGCAATATTACAGAAGCAGAAAGAATATGAGAAATTGTTCCCAATTTTATAAGAAAAATGTCGACACTGTGAGAAAAAGACTACTTTTAGTTAATCATTTTTCTTTGAATTTTTTGCTTGTAATTTGTTTTTAATCTTCATTATTACAGTATGTCTCTATATACATATTTTCATTGATTTATTTATTTTGACCAAAAAGGGGCACATTTCAATTTCTTACACACACTTGTTATTTCATATGTTGACCAGAGGGGGAGCACTTTTAAAAGCGACACACAGTCAATATGAAAAATCCCTCCTTTTTGGGACCACCCTCATTTTGATAGATGTCACCAGCAGGGGTGTATTTACAACATTAATAATATATACATACTATGCAAATATTTAAAAAAATCTTGTTGTGAA
Source organism: Nerophis lumbriciformis (assembly GCF_033978685.3). Lineage (NCBI taxonomy): Eukaryota > Metazoa > Chordata > Actinopteri > Syngnathiformes > Syngnathidae > Nerophis > Nerophis lumbriciformis. Next base: position 6,085,484 of record NC_084584.2, on the reverse strand, counting down.
AAAAGAGTTGGAATTTCACAAGAAAAAGGTCACAGTTTCACAAGAAAAACTAGGAATTTTGGCAGTATTATAATAAAAGTTGTAATCTTACTCATCGCAAGTCAAAAGTTAACAAGAAATACTGAAAATGTGTGCAATGTTATGATAAAAGTTGGAATTTTACTCTATAACAGTCACAATTTTACAAGAAAAAGCTTAACATTTGGGCAATTTTATGAAAAGAGTTGTAATTTTACTCGACAAAAGTCACAATTTTATAAGAAAACTTTAACATTTTGGCAATATTATAATAATAATTGGAATTTTACTCAAAAAATGTCACTATTTGACAAGAACAACAAAAAAATTGGCAATATTGTGATAAAAGTCAGTTTTATATGACAAATGTCACCATTTTGCATTAAAAAAAATTATAATTTTACATTAAAATAGTTATAATTGTATGAGAATATATTGCAATACTACAGAAGCAGAAAGAATATGAGAAATTGTTCCCAATTTTGTAAGAAAAAAGTCGACACTGTGAGAAAAAGACTACTTTTAGTTAATAATTTTTCTTTGAATTTGTTTTTAATCTTCATTATTGATCCATTTATGACAGTATGTCTCTATATACATATTTTCATTTATTTATTTATTTTGACCAAAAGGGGGCACATTTCAATTTCTTACACACACTTGTTATTTCATATGTTGACCAGAGGAGGAGCACTTTTAAAAGCGACACACAGTCAATTTGAAAAATCCCTCCTTTTTGGGACCACCCTCATTTTGATAGATTTGTCACCAGCAGGGGGTGTATTTACAACATTAATAATATATACATACTATGCACATATAAAAAAAATCTTGTTGTGAAAAATGAGTTGGAATTTCACAAGAAAAAGGTCACAGTTTCACAAGAAAAACTTGGAATTTTGGCAGTATTATAATAAAAGTTGTAATCTTACTCAACACAAGTCAAAAGTTAACAAGAAAAACTGAAAATTTGTGCAATGTTATGATAAAATATGGAATTTTACTCTATAACAGTCGCAATTTTACAAGAAAAAGCTTAACATTTTGGCAATTTTATGAAACGAGTTGTCATTTTACTCGACAAAAGTCACAATTTTATAAGAAAACTTTAACATTTTGGCAATATTATAATAATAATTGGAATTTTACTCAAAAAATGTCACTATTTGACAAGAACAACCAAAAAATGGGCAATATTGTGATAAAAGTCTGTTTTATATGACAAATGTCACCATTTTGCATTAAAAAAATAAATAATTTTACATTAAAATAGTCATAATTGTATGAGAATATATTGCAATATTACAGAAGCAGAAAGAATATGAGAAATTGTTCCCAATTTTATAAGAAAAAAGTCGACACTGTGAGAAAAAGACTACTTTTAGTTAATCATTTTTCTTTGAATTTTTTATTTCTAATTTGTTTTTAATCTTCATTACTGATCCAATTATGACAGTATGTCTCTATTTACATATTTTCATTTATTTATTTATTTTGACCAAAAGGGGGCACATTTCAATTTCTTACACACACTTGTTATTTCATATGTTGACCAGAGGAGGAGCACTTTTAAAAGCGACACACAGTCAATTTGAAAAATCCCTCCTTTTTGGGACCACCCTCATTTTGATAGATGTCACCAGCAGGGGTGTATTTACAACATTAATAATATATACATACTATGCAAATATAAAAAAAAATCTTGTTGTGAAAAATGAGTTGGAATTTCACAAGAAAAAGGTCACAGTTTCACAAGAAAAATTTGGAATTTTGGCAGTATTATAATAAAAGTTGTAATCTTACTCATCGCAAGTCAAAAGTTAACAAGAAATACTGAAAATGTGTGCAATGTTATGATAAAAGTTGGAATTTTACTCTATAACAGTCACAATTTTACAAGAAAAAGCTTAACATTTGGGCAATTTTATGAAAAGAGTTGTAATTTTACTCGACAAAAGTCACAATTTTATAAGAAAACTTTAACATTTTGGCAATATTATAATAATAATTGGAATTTTACTCAAAAAATGTCACTATTTGACAAGAACAACAAAAAAATTGGCAATATTGTGATAAAAGTCAGTTTTATATGACAAATGTCACCATTTTGCATTAAAAAAAATTATAATTTTACATTAAAATAGTCATAATTGTATGAGAATATATTGCAATACTACAGAAGCAGAAAGAATATGAGAAATTGTTCCCAATTTTGTAAGAAAAAAGTCGACACTGTGAGAAAAAGACTACTTTTAGTTAATAATTTTTCTTTGAATTTGTTTTTAATCTTCATTATTGATCCATTTATGACAGTATGTCTCTATATACATATTTTCATTTATTTATTTATTTTGACCAAAAGGGGGCACATTTCAATTTCTTACACACACTTGTTATTTCATATGTTGACCAGAGGAGGAGCACTTTTAAAAGCGACACACAGTCAATTTGAAAAATCCCTCCTTTTTGGGACCACCCTCATTTTGATAGATTTGTCACCAGCAGGGGGTGTATTTACAACATTAATAATATATACATACTATGCACATATAAAAAAAATCTTGTTGTGAAAAATGAGTTGGAATTTCACAAGAAAAAGGTCACAGTTTCACAAGAAAAACTTGGAATTTTGGCAGTATTATAATAAAAGTTGTAATCTTACTCAACACAAGTCAAAAGTTAACAAGAAAAACTGAAAATTTGTGCAATGTTATGATAAAATATGGAATTTTACTCTATAACAGTCGCAATTTTACAAGAAAAAGCTTAACATTTTGGCAATTTTATGAAACGAGTTGTCATTTTACTCGACAAAAGTCACAATTTTATAAGAAAACTTTAACATTTTGGCAATATTATAATAATAATTGGAATTTTACTCAAAAAATGTCACTATTTGACAAGAACAACCAAAAAATGGGCAATATTGTGATAAAAGTCTGTTTTATATGACAAATGTCACCATTTTGCATTAAAAAAATAAATAATTTTACATTAAAATAGTCATAATTGTATGAGAATATATTGCAATATTACAGAAGCAGAAAGAATATGAGAAATTGTTCCCAATTTTATAAGAAAAAAGTCGACACTGTGAGAAAAAGACTACTTTTAGTTAATCATTTTTCTTTGAATTTTTTATTTCTAATTTGTTTTTAATCTTCATTACTGATCCAATTATGACAGTATGTCTCTATTTACATATTTTCATTTATTTATTTATTTTGACCAAAAGGGGGCACATTTCAATTTCTTACACACACTTGTTATTTCATATGTTGACCAGAGGAGGAGCACTTTTAAAAGCGACACACAGTCAATTTGAAAAATCCCTCCTTTTTGGGACCACCCTCATTTTGATAGATGTCACCAGCAGGGGTGTATTTACAACATTAATAATATATACATACTATGCAAATATAAAAAAAAATCTTGTTGTGAAAAATGAGTTGGAATTTCACAAGAAAAAGGTCACAGTTTCACAAGAAAAATTTGGAATTTTGGCAGTATTATAATAAAAGTTGTAATCTTACTCATCGCAAGTCAAAAGTTAACAAGAAATACTGAAAATGTGTGCAATGTTATGATAAAAGTTGGAATTTTACTCTATAACAGTCACAATTTTACAAGAAAAAGCTTAACATTTGGGCAATTTTATGAAAAGAGTTGTAATTTTACTCGACAAAAGTCACAATTTTATAAGAAAACTTTAACATTTTGGCAATATTATAATAATAATTGGAATTTTACTCAAAAAATGTCACTATTTGACAAGAACAACAAAAAAATTGGCAATATTGTGATAAAAGTCAGTTTTATATGACAAATGTCACCATTTTGCATTAAAAAAAATTATAATTTTACATTAAAATAGTCATAATTGTATGAGAATATATTGCAATACTACAGAAGCAGAAAGAATATGAGAAATTGTTCCCAATTTTGTAAGAAAAAAGTCGACACTGTGAGAAAAAGACTACTTTTAGTTAATAATTTTTCTTTGAATTTGTTTTTAATCTTCATTATTGATCCATTTATGACAGTATGTCTCTATATACATATTTTCATTTATTTATTTATTTTGACCAAAAGGGGGCACATTTCAATTTCTTACACACACTTGTTATTTCATATGTTGACCAGAGGAGGAGCACTTTTAAAAGCGACACACAGTCAATTTGAAAAATCCCTCCTTTTTGGGACCACCCTCATTTTGATAGATTTGTCACCAGCAGGGGGTGTATTTACAACATTAATAATATATACATACTATGCACATATAAAAAAAATCTTGTTGTGAAAAATGAGTTGGAATTTCACAAGAAAAAGGTCACAGTTTCACAAGAAAAACTTGGAATTTTGGCAGTATTATAATAAAAGTTGTAATCTTACTCAACACAAGTCAAAAGTTAACAAGAAAAACTGAAAATTTGTGCAATGTTATGATAAAATATGGAATTTTACTCTATAACAGTCGCAATTTTACAAGAAAAAGCTTAACATTTTGGCAATTTTATGAAACGAGTTGTCATTTTACTCGACAAAAGTCACAATTTTATAAGAAAACTTTAACATTTTGGCAATATTATAATAATAATTGGAATTTTACTCAAAAAATGTCACTATTTGACAAGAACAACCAAAAAATGGGCAATATTGTGATAAAAGTCTGTTTTATATGACAAATGTCACCATTTTGCATTAAAAAAATAAATAATTTTACATTAAAATAGTCATAATTGTATGAGAATATATTGCAATATTACAGAAGCAGAAAGAATATGAGAAATTGTTCCCAATTTTATAAGAAAAAAGTCGACACTGTGAGAAAAAGACTACTTTTAGTTAATCATTTTTCTTTGAATTTTTTATTTCTAATTTGTTTTTAATCTTCATTACTGATCCAATTATGACAGTATGTCTCTATTTACATATTTTCATTTATTTATTTATTTTGACCAAAAGGGGGCACATTTCAATTTCTTACACACACTTGTTATTTCATATGTTGACCAGAGGAGGAGCACTTTTAAAAGCGACACACAGTCAATTTGAAAAATCCCTCCTTTTTGGGACCACCCTCATTTTGATAGATGTCACCAGCAGGGGGTGTATTTACAACATTATTAATATATACATACTATGCAAATATTTAAAAAAATCTTGTTGTGAAAAATGAGTTGGAATTTCACAAGAAAAAGGTCACAGTTTCACAAGAAAAACTTGGAATTTTGGCAGTATTATAATAAAAGTTGTAATCTTACTCATCGCAAGTCAAAAGTTAACAAGAAAAACTGAACATTTGTGCAATGTTATGATAAAAGTTGGAATTTTACTCAATAACAGTCACAATTTTACAAGAAAAAGCTTAAAGTTTTGGCAATTTTATGAAACGAGTTGTAATTTTACTCGACAAAAGTCACAATTTTATAAGAAAACTTTAACATTTTGGCAATATTATAATAATAATTGGAATTTTACTCAAAAAATGTCACTATTTTACAAAAACAACACAAAAAATGGCAATATTGTGATAAAAGTCCGAATTGTATATGACAAATGTCACCATTTTGCATTAAAAAGTAATAATTTTACAAGAAAATATTGCAATTTTACAGAAACCGAAAAAACATGAGAAATTTTTGTCTTGCGCTGGACTGTTTTTTTTTTGTTTTTTTACTGAAATTCACACAATGACAAATGTATAAGCTATGTGATTCAATTAACATACTGAAATGTAATACACAATATGTAAATGTTAGCTTCACACAAATGTACAGTACTATCATCAAACAAATACTTCTGACTGTTGAAACTATTTTGATGGTGGAAATACACGACTGGCAGCCATTTTAAGTCCTCAAAACATCCATTGAAACAGTGCACAAAAATCCTTTTTCAATAAACATCTTAGTATCAAATTCAACCACTTTCCACCTAAATATTGAGTTACATAAACAAGTTAAACAGTTTACTTACAGACTTATCTTTTCCAAGGCTTGTAGGAGCTAACACAACTTGTCTACTTTTCAATTGTCTCATGAACTGAACTGATTATCGCCAACCCGGAAGTGCCCAAACTAATGACGCGTAGTATTTTCATATCGCCACAAAGTGTCAGTAAGAGTCTACAATCAAATGGGCATAACATTGCCCATTTGGGATTTGTTCCCAGGGATTCGAATAAAGAACCAACTCTTTTATTTACCTCGATAACGGTAACCGGTTCTCCAGAAGGGATTAGAGTCCATGGAATCGGTTCTTTTCTTATTGAACAACCGGAAGAATCGGTTTCGAACATCATCCCTAGTTGTGAGACGATTTTTCGTTATTTTGGCGATTAGACCGGATGTGAGCGCAGCGCTATTATTGTGAAACCGGATGTGTGGGATTGGCGTGACAAAACGACTTGACATATTTCGGCGAAAGTTGCCGATTAAAGTGACTTTAGACTTCCTCGCCACCGTCTTTTTTTATCTGCTGAGCTTTAATTCCATTTTAACAAAGCAGTCCGAGTAACAATTTACATTTAATGTTAATAAAGTAATGCACTTACCTGTAATGTAAACACGGACATAAAGCTCCTCCTCTCTCGGAGCGGCAAAGGAGCCGGCAGGTGTTCGCTCCAATGACGTCGTCTCACAGTGATGGGAGATAAAAAAAATTGTCTTGTCTTGTCCTTAAAACGACTTGTTTTAAAGACTTCTATAAAGTCCCGCTTTCTTGGTGTGTTTCTGCTCACTATTTTCACCGCTTTTGGCGCCACAGCAACTGGACGCCATTACATTTTCTGAATCTACGGAAGGGGCCGAGTGTCAAAAATGAGTCTGGGTGTCAAAAACCTGTTAAAAAAAATGATCGTCTTTAAAGGACATTATCGTCGAGTTAAAATGACAGCTTTACACACACACACACACACACACACATATATATATATATACATACATGTATATACTGTATACATATATATTTACATATATACACGTATGTATGAAATATTTTCTATTTCCTGGTCCTCTCCTCGCCCAACAACACTTCCTCATTCTCCACCAATCACAGGCGACCTTGTCATTCTAAACATCAACACAACTCGTTCAAAAACGAGAGGTGAGCGTATCGGCCTAAATATCGATGGTATCAAACCCGAGGTGGGTATTAGTATCATATTGAAAGAATTGGGTGCTGGGATCAACGTTTTTTATTTTATTTTTTTATTTTTTTCTTCAGTTTTTCGTCTATATTTTTATTTTTTATTTTGTAAATATTTACTTTAGAATCAGAATCAGAATCAGAAATACTTTATTAATCCCATAGAATTAAATAAATAAAATAAATAAATAAAATAAAATATATACATATATATATATATATATATATGTATGTATATATGTATATATATATATATATATATATATATATATATACATATATATATATATATATATATATATATATATATATATATATATATACATATATATATATATATATATATATGTATATTATATTATTTAAAATTATTTATTGAAGTCATTAATAATTTACTTTTTATTCTCATCATCAGATTGTATTTAGGTGTATTCATTTATTATAAATGTTTATCTTCATGATTTTGTTTAGTTTTTTTGCAGACGGCTCCCGTGATAGTGTTTTGTCACTTGGCTCCTCTGTGCTCAGCCATGCATTTATTTGTGCGTGTGTGCGTGCGTGTGTGTGTGTGTGTGTGTGTTTTTTCATTTTTTCGTCTATTTTTTTATTTTTTATTTTGTAAATATTTACTTTATTGAAGTCATTAATAATTTACTTTTTATTCTCATCATTTATGCTAGATTCTTCATGATTTTGTTTAGTTTTTGCAGACGGCTCCTGTGATAGTGTTTTGTCACTTGGCTCCTCTGTACTCAGCCATGCATTTATTTGTGTGTGCGTGCGTGCGTGCGTGCGTGCGTGTGTGTGTGTGTGTGTGTGTGTATGTGTGTGTGTGTGTGTGTGTGTGTGTGTGTGTGTTTGTCTGCAAAGCACTTAGTAAATACATTTTGATTTGATTTTGATTTACATCCAGCAAATTACTTAAGGTTGCTCAGATAATTTATGCGCCACCATCATCTTTTCGAGGCTGTCAGTGCAAAAAACACATCTCTCTCTCTCTCTCTCTCTCTCTCTCTCTCTCTCTCTCTCTCTCTCTCTCTCTCTCTCTCTCTCTCTCTCTCTCTCTCTCTCTCTCTGTCACATACTGTTGTTGTTTTTTTACTACTTACATTGAGTTTAGTAGAACTTAAAAAGGAGACCCTTTTTGTATGTATTTACTATTAAATGATTGTTGTGTTTGGTTATAAAAAAACGTTGTTTTTTTTTAGCATGAAATGTTATTTTTGTGTTGTCATATTAGATCGGTAGGTTCTGAGTCATACCAAAGACTATAAAAATGGGAGCCGTTACTTCCCTGCTTGGCACTCAGCATCAAGGGTTGGAATTGGGGGTTAAATCAACAAAAAATATTCCCGAGCTGCTCACTGCTCCCCTCACCTCCCAGGGGGTGGAACAAGGGGATGGGTCAAATGCAAGTTCAAAGTATCGATAAATGTAAATATATATATATATATATATATATATATATATATATATATATATATATATATATATATATATATATATATCAGGGTGTACGCCGCCTTCCGCCCGAATGCAGCTGAGGTAGACTCCAGCACCCCCCACGACCCCAAAAGGGACAAGCGGTAGAAAATGTGTATATATATATATATATATATATATATATATATATATATATATATATATATATACATATATATATATATGTTTGCATACTCATGTCGTGCAAATTCAATCAATCAATCAATTAATCAAAGTTTATTTATATAGCCCTAAATCACAAGTGTCTCAAGGGGCTGCTCAAGCCTCGGCTCAGATCCCACATCAGGGCAAGAATAAACTCAACCCAATGGGATGACACTGAGAAACTTTGGAGGGGACCGCAGATGTGGGGACCAACCCCACATAGAGATGCTACCTCAGTAGAAGCATTTAAGTCCCATCTTAAAACTCATTTGTATACTCTAGCCTTTAAATAGACCCCCCTTTTTTAGACCAGTTGATCTGCCATCTCTTTTCTGCTCTGCCCCCCTCTCCTGCGTGGAGAGGTTATCAGGTGACCACAGATGACGCGCTAGCTGTTCATAGTCGGGACCTGGGGTGGACCACTCATATATATATATATATATATATATATATATATATATATATATATATATATATATATATATATATATATCCATCCATCCATTTTCTACCGTTTATTCCCTTTTGGGGTTGCGGGGGTCGCTGGAGCCTATCTCAGCTACAATTGGGCGAAAGGCGGGGTACACCCTGTTCAAGTCGCCACCTCATCACAGTATATATATATATATATATATATATATATATATGTAGATATATATATATATATATATATATATATATATATATATATATATATATATATATATATATATATATATATATATATATATATATATATATATATATCAGTGACGTGCGGTGAGGTTGATGGCTGGTGAGGCACTGACTTCATCACAGTCAGATTTACAAACATATGAACCCTAAAGAGTATCTTATTCACCATTTGATTGGCAGCAGTTAACGGGTTATGTTTAAAAGCTCATACCAGCATTCTTCCCTGCTTGGCACTCAGCATCAAGGGTTGGAATTGGGGGTTAAATCACCAACAATTATTCCCGGGCGCGGCGCCGCTGCTGCCCACTGCTCCCCTCACATCCCAGGGGGTGATCAAGGGGATGGGTCAAATGCAGAGGACAAATTTCACCACACCTAGTGTGTGTGACAATCATTGGTACTTTAACTCATTGGCGTTGTTAGGCCTATTTTAGGGGGGCTCGACATATTATAAAGTGGCCCAAATATGAGTTTAAATAAATAATCATATAACCTGTTATTATTCACTCAGTTTCCCCTCACTTCGTAGCGTAAGGTAGAGAGCCCCTTTCGCGCGTCGGTATCCAATCCATTCCACTTGTTCATATAGAAAATGCCCACATCACTCAAATTCCAGCTCGCATTTTTTCTGCGACCTTTCTTGCGGTCCTGCAGGTGTACGAAGCACATTATCTTCCTTTACAATGAGTGAAGCTGCACAAAACCTTGTGTGTGCAATTGTAAATCATTTATTTTTTAAGTTTTGTGTTTCTTGTAGAATCTATATAAAGTAATATACATAAGCCGATTGTTAAAATAATGAAAAAAACATCATTAAATATATTTGTTTTATTGTATTGTTACATTAATAGCTCTTTTATTATTATAGGATGGCTTGTTAAACATTTAATAGGATTTTCAGAGGGAGGAAAAACCAAGACATTTAATATAAAATGTCAAATGAATAAATACATAAAAAGAAAAAGAAAATATATGGTTAAAAGCCATCGTCCCGG
>NC_084584.2:6052500-6070000 GCF_033978685.3 Nerophis lumbriciformis | reverse complement strand
CACTATTATGTTAGATCCACTATGGACTGGACTCTCACACTATTATGTTAGACCCACTATGGACTGGACTCTCACTATTATGTTAGATCCACTATGGACTGGACTCTCACTATTATTTTAGATCCACTATGGACTGGACTCTCACACTATTATGTTAGACCCACTATGGACTGGACTCTCACACTATTATGTTAGACCCACTATGGACTGGACTCTCACTATTATGTTAGATCCACTATGGACTGGACTCTCTCACTATTATGTTAGATCCACTATGGACTGGACTCTCACTATTATTTTAGATCCACTATGGACTGGACTCTCACACTATTATGTTAGACCCACTATGGACTGGACTCTCACACTATTATGTTAGACCCACTATGGACTGGACTCTCACACTATTATGTTAGACCCACTATGGACTGGACTCTCACACTATTATGTTAGACCCACTATGGACTGGACTCTCACTATTATGTTAGATCCACTATGGACTGGACTCTCACACTATTATGTTAGATCCACTATGGACTGGACTCTCTCACTATTATGTTAGATCTAATGAAATGGAATAAGACGTAATAATATTGGCATGCGCCTCGATTTACAAACTTCATTGGTTCTCGGACAGTGTTTGTAAATGCAAAAGTTTGTATAGTGAAGCAAAGTTCTTCTGTAGAGTGTTTTTCAACCTTTTTTGAGCCAAGGCACATTTTTTTTGCGTCGAAAAAAATCCCCAGCCACACCGCCGGCAGAAATCATTAAAAAACTAAACTCAGTTGACAGTAAAAAAGTCGTCGTCGCAATTGTTGGATGTGAATTCAAACCATAACCAAGCATGCATCAATGTAGCTCTTGTCTCATGGTAGGTGTACTGCTATGAGGGGCCGTTAGGGACATTATTCAGAATGACCTCTTACATACACTACTGAAATACTCTCACATAAACAACTGAAATGTTTTTCTCTCACACACTACTAAAACTCTCACACACTACTGAAACTCTCTCACACACAATACTGAAACAGTCTTATACACACTACTGAAACACTCTTATACACACTACTGAAACACTCTTATACACACTAGTGAAACACTCTTATACACACTACGGAAACACTCTTATACACACACTACGGAAACACTCTTATACACACTACTGAAACACTCTTATACACACTACAGAAACATTCTTGAAACACTGAAATGTTTTTCTCTCACACACTACTAATGTGTGAGAGAATGTGAGTGAGAATGTTGTCTGTCCATCTGTGTTGGCCCTGCGATGAGGTGGTGACTTGTCCAGGGTGTACCCCGCCTTCCGCCCGATCGTAGCTGAGATAAGCTCCAGCGCCCCCCGCGACCCCAAGGGAATAAGCGGTAGAAAATGGATGGATGGATGGATCGACACTACTAAAACTCTCTCACACACACTACTGAAACTCTCTCACACACACTCCGGAAACACTCTTCTACACGCTACTGAAACACTCTTATACACCCGACTGAAGCACTCTTATACACACTACAGAAACACTCTTATACACACTACGGAAACACTCTTATGCACACTACGGAAACACTCTTATACACACTACGAAAACACTCTTATACACTCTACGGAAACACTCTTATGCACACTATGGACACACTCTTATACACACTACGGAAACACTCTTATACACACTACTGAAACACTCTTATACACACTACGGAAACACTCTTATGCACACTACGGAAACACTCTTATACACACTACGGAAACACTCTTATGCACACTACGGAAACACTCTTATACACACTACTGAAACACTCTTATACACACTACTGAAACACTCTTGAAACACAACTGAAATGTTTTTCTCTCACACACTACTAAAACTCTCTCACACACACTACTGAAACTCTCTCACACACTCCGGAAACACTCTTCTACACACTACTGAAACACTCTTATACACCCTACTGAAACACTCTTATACACACTACGGAAACACTCTTATACACACTACGGAAAAACTCTTATGCACACTACGGAAACACTCTTATACACACTACTGAAACACTCTTATACACACTACGGAAACACTCTTATACACACTACTGAAACACTCTTATACACACTACGGAAACACTCTTATACACACTACGGAAACACTCTTATACACACTACTGAAACACTCTTATACACACTACTGAAACACTTTTATACACACTACTGAAACACTCTTATACACACTACTGAAACACTCTTATACACTACGGAAACACAACTGAAATGTTTTTCTCTCACACACTACTAAAACTCTCTCACACACACTACTGAAACTCTCTCACACGCACTCCGGAAACACTCTTCTACACACTACTGAAACACTCTTATACACCCTACTGAAACATTCTTATACACACTACGGAAACACTCTTATACACACTACGGAAACACTCTTATGCACACTACGGAAACACTCTTATACACACTACTGAAACACTCTTATACACACTACAGAAACACTCTTATACACTCTACGGAAACACTCTTATACACACTACGGAAACACTCTTATACACACTACTGAAACACTCTTATACACACTACAGAAACATTCTTGAAACACAACTGAAATGTTTTTCTCTCACACACTACTAATGTGTGAGAGAATGTGAGTGAGAATGTTGTCTGTCCATCTGTGTTGGCCCTGCGATGAGGTGGCGACTTGTCCAGGGTGTACCCCGCCTTCCGCCCGATCGTAGCTGAGATAAGCTCCAGCGCCCCCCGCGACCCCAAGGGAATAAGCGGTAGAAAATGGATGGATGGATGGATCGACACTACTAAAACTCTCTCACACACACTACTGAAACTCTCTCACACACACTCCGGAAACACTCTTCTACACGCTACTGAAACACTCTTATACACCCGACTGAAGCACTCTTATACACACTACAGAAACACTCTTATACACACTACGGAAACACTCTTATGCACACTACGGAAACACTCTTATACACACTACGGAAACACTCTTATACACACTACGGAAACACTCTTATACACACTACGGTAACACTCTTAAACACACTACTGAAGCACTCTTATACACACTACTGAAACACTCTTATACACACTAGTGAAACGGCCCCTCATATACTGTTACCACCTGTCACATCACGCTGTGACTTAGTTGGAGTTTTTAGATGTTTTCCTGTGTGTAGTATTTTAGTTCTGGTCTTGCGCTCCTATTTTTGGTGGCTTTTCCTGTTTTGTTGGTGTTTTCCTGTAGCAGTTTCATGTCTTCCTTAAACACCTGCTTTGTTTTAGCAATCAATAATATTTCAGTTGTTTTTATCCTTCTTTGTGGGGACATTGTTGATTGTCATGTCATGTACGGATGTACTTTGTGGACGCCGTCTTTCCTCCACAGCAAGTCTTTGCTGTCGTCCAGCATTCTGTTTTTGTTTACTTTGTAGCCAGTTCAGTTTTAGTTTCGTTCTGCATAGCCTTCCCTAAGCTTCAATGCCTTTTCTTAGGGGCGCTCACCTTTTGTTTTTTTGTGGTTTAAGCATTAGACACCTTTTTACCTGCACGCTGCCTCCCGCTGTTTCCGACATCTACAAAGCAATTAGCTACCGACTGCCACCTACTGATATGGAAGAGTATTACACGGTTACTCTGCCGAGCTCTAGACAGCACCGACACTCAACAACAACACATCATTTACAGACTATAATTACTGCTTTGCAAAAAATATTTTTAACCCAAGTAGGTGAAATTACATATTACCCCACGGCACACAAGACTGAATCTCACGGCACACTGTGCCGCGGCACAGTGGTTGAAAAACACTGCTTTAGAGTTTGAATAATGGCTTCCAGCCTTGACACAAGTGCATATATGAGTGAAGGTTTGTACACTTTGTACACAATATCAAGTGCTCTGCAGTACTCCCAGACATTGATTATACATTAATAAAATACAAAAGCCAAAAGCAGTGAAGTTGTCACGTTGTGTTAACGGTAAATAAAAACAGGTGGCAAAAAAGACTGAGAAAGTTGAGGAATGCTCATCAGACACTGAAATAAGCAGGGGCGTCCATGATAACGTTGCTTGGATGGCAACATATGTTGCTCCAAAAGCTGTATGTACCTTTCAGCATTAATGGTGCCTTCACAGATGTGTAAGTTACCCATGTCTTGGGCACGAATACACCCCCATACCATCACACATGCTGCCTTTTACACTTTGTGCCTAGAACAATCCGAATGGTTCTTTTCCTCTTTGTTCCGGAGGACACGACGTCCACAGTTTCCAAAAACAATTTGAAATGTGGACTCATCAGACCACAGAACACTTTTACACTTCAGTCCATCATAGATGAGCTCGGGCCCAGCGAAGCCGGCGGCGTTTCTGGGTGTTGTTGATAAATGGCTTTCGCTTTGCATAGTAGAGTTTTAACTTGCACTTACAGATGTAGCGACCAACTGTAGTTACTGACAGTGGTTTTCTGAAGTGTTCCTGAGCCCATGTGGTGATATCCTTTACACACTGATGTCGCTTTTTGATGCAGTACCACCTGAGGGATCCAAGGTCTGTAATATCATGGCTTGCGTGCAGTGATTTCTCCAGATTCTCTGAACCTTTTGATGATATTACGGAGCGTAGATGGTGAAATCCCTAAATTCCTTGCAATAGCTGGTTGAGAAATGTTGTTCTTAAACAATTTGCTCAGGCATTTGTTGACAAAGTGGTGACCCTCGCCCCGTCCTCGTTTGTCAATGACTGAGTATTTCACGGAAGCTGCTTTTATACCCAATCATGGCACCCACCTGTTCCCAATTAGCCTGTTCAACCTGTGGGATGTTCCAAATAAGTGTTTGATGAGCATTCCTCAACTTTCTCACTCTTTTTTGCCATTTGTGCCAGCTTTTTTGAAACATGTTGCAAGCATCAAATTTTCATGTATGGTAATCAACAGAAAGATATTGTTTTAACCCAAGGACTACAAAGCGGAGAGAAGGCAGGATCTGCCCAATTTCCAGACCACCTCTTTTTGAACTGTTTTACAGTCTTTTTGAACGTTTTTACGGACCTCTTTTCTGAACTGACCTTTTCTGTGAACTGTTTACGACCTTTGTCCTTTAGAAACAGCTATGGCCATGTGGTCAGGGAAGGTACAAATAAAAGAAGGAGGTGTGCAATCTTTTGGCAGAGCGTGATGACCATACTTGCCAACCTTGAGACCTCCGATTTCGGGAGGTGGGGGCTGGGGGTGGGGTGGGGTTGTGGTCGGGGTGGGGCGGGGGGCGTGGCTAAGAGGGGAGGAGTATATTTACAGCTAGAATTCACCAAGTCAAGTATTTCATATATATATATATATATATATATATATATATATATATATATATATATATATATATATATATATATATATATATATATATATATATATACATATATATATATATATATATATATATATATATGTATATATATATATATATATATATATATATATATATATATATATATATATATATATATATATACATATATATATAAGAAATATTTGACATTCAGTGAATTCTAGCTATATATATATTTATTTATTTATTTATTTATTTTATTTTTATATATATATATATATATATATATATATATATATATATATATATAAATAAAAGAAATACTTGAATTTCAGTGTTCATTTATTTAGACATATACACACACATAACACTCATCTACTCATTGTTGAGTTAAGGGTTGAATTGTCCATCCTTGTTCTATTCTCTGTCACTATTTTTCTAACCATGCTGAACACCCTTTCGCAGGTACCCAGAAAGGTTTCGAGGTACCACCAAAAAAACTGAATCTCTGAAGACAGTATAAAAATCTGTGTTAAAGGTGTACAAATACTGTTTGTATAATAAGCATGTTATTGTTTACAAATGAGGGTTAAGAGTTCAGTACTAAAAAAAAAAGAAGAAAAAAAGAATGTGGCTTAAGTACAGTTTTTTAATTGAGCTGCTGCATTTTTTGGTTGGGTTGTTTATTTATTTTGAGTAACTTCTACATTTCTAAAAGGGGAGGAATGTAATAGAGTGATCTATGTTTGTCTGTTGCCATCTCCTGGTGAATGTTGGCTATAGCGTACTGGGGTTACTTTTTGGTTGGCCAACAATTTACGTGGTGTTGCGCACCTGACGTCAAGTGTGTTGAGTCTGTTCTGAAGTCTACAGTAAAGAGACGTACTTCATCACCTCGCCTGGTTATTGCCTCCAACTCAATATTTTACAACAATATTGCTGTTTACGGCAGACGGACTGCTTTACGGTTGACGAAATGCTGTTGTTGTGTGTTGTTACCGCGCTGGGAGGACGTTAATGAAACTGCCTAACAATAAACCCACATAAGGAACCAAGAACTCGCCCTCCATCATTCTACAGTTATAACGTGTTTGGGCAGGCACGCTGTTTATATTGTGGGAAAGCGGAAGTGAATACAGGCTGTTGACACGTCACTCAGGTCCGCATGGAGCTGTAGGGGGCGTGGCTTCCAGCTCCGCCTGAATTTCGGGAGATTTTTGGGAGAAAATTTGTCCCGGGAGGTTTTCGGGAGAGGCGCTGAATTTCGGGAGTCTCCCGGAAAATCCGGGAGGGTTGGCAAGTATGGTGATGACACTGTACAAGGGTACAGATGTCCAAGCGTCTCTCCTCAAATTGAGCCAAATTGAATTCTGTCTGTTTAATTCTTTGCTTCTTGTCTTGTTTAATAGATGTCATCAGTGTTTGAACCTAGCATTTGATTGGCAGCAGCTACATTACATTATATATATATATATATATATATATATATATATATATATATATATATATATATATATATATATATATATACAGGGGCGCCGCTAGGGATTTTGGGCCCCATGAAAAGAATCTTTACAGGGCCCCCAACACAGTGTCATTATTTTTTCTGTATTATAATTTCATCATCATTAGGGGCCTCTCTGGGCCCCCCTCCATCATGGGCCCCTAGAATCCGTCTCCTTTACCCCCCCTTTTCGGCGCCCCTGTATATATATATATATATATTTATATATATATATATATATATATATATATATATATATATATATATATACATATATATATATATATATATATACGGTATATATATATATATACATATACATATACATATACATATATATATATATATATATATATATATATATATGGTATATATATATATATATATATTTATATATATATATTTATATATATATATATATATGTGTATATATACATATATATATATATATATATATATATATGTATATATACATATATATATATATATATATATACATATATATATATATATATATATATATATATATATACATATATATATATATATATATATATATATATATATATATATATATATATATATATATATATATATATATATATATATATATATATATATATATATATATATATATATATATATATATATATATATACATCTCACTGCAGCAACAAATGGACATGTACAGGACAAAAGTCACTTTGATGGTGTCATCTTGGGACCAATGTTTCACTTTGCTGCCTTTTAAGGCGACTGCAATGCGCACACACACTTACACATTCACACACACGCGCACACACACGTACACACTAACACACGCACGCACTCAGACACACGCACACACACTGGTTTTCCTGCCCACGTTAATGACTTTGCTTCACGTCCAAATGCCACCACCTCTAATGGAAGACGTTGCCTTGTTAGGACACTTTGCCACAGGGGAGGACAGAAAGTGCTGGAAGCATCCTTTACGACGGTTGCCAGGGCAACCGCTAATGTAGCTGCCGTCAATCAATTAGCTAGCTAACGCACGGTGACATCTTTACAACCTTTGGCCCCTGTCTGTGTCTGTTAGCGTGATGCTATCGGTGTTAGCACCCTAAGAGATGGCATTTATGGCTCAATGAAGAGAGACAGATCTTGAGGAGCAGTTCTATTTAATATATATATATATATATATATATGAAAGATTTAAAGGTATACTAGAACAGTGATTTTCAACCACTGTGCCGCGGCACACTAGTGTGCCGTGATATATTGCCTGGTGTGCCGTGGGAAATTATGCAACTTCACCTAATTGGTCCAAAAAATCTTTTTTTGCAAATCAATAATCATAATAATGTGCCGTTGTCTAGTGCCTGTGCTGTGTAGAGCTTGGCAGGGTAACCACGTAATACTCCATATCAGCAAGTGGCAGCAGGTAGTTCATTGCTCTGTAGAAGTCGGAACTCGTCGAGGATGGTTTGTCGTGATCCCAGTAGGCAGAGCACAGCGGGAGACAGTGTGCAGGTAAAAAGGTATGTAACGCTTAAACCAAAAATAAACAAAAGGCAAGTCCCGCTAGGAAAAGGCACTGAAGCATAGGGATGGCGATGTAAAACAAAAGCAAAACTGAACTGGCTACAAAGTCAACAAAAACAGACTGCTGGACGACAGCAAAAACTTACAGCGTGTGGAGCAAAGACGGCATCCACAAAACACATCCCGTACATGACATGACAATCAACAATGTCCCCAAAAAGAAGGATAGCGTACGCACAACGTCAATAGTCTTGATTGCGAAAACAAAGCAGGGAAAGGAAGGCGTGAAGCTGCTACAGGAGAACACCAACAAAACAGGAAGGGTCACCAAAATAACAGCGCAAAACAGGAACTAAAGCAATACACACAGGAAACAACAACAAACTCAAAATAAGGCACGACAACCTGGTGTAGTTGAATTTTTTAACCTTTTCTGCTGGTGGTGTGCCTCCGTATTTTTTTTAATGAAAAAAATGTGCCTTGGTTCAAAAAAGGTTGAAAAACACTGTACTAGAGGATGTTGTGGATCATGTTGACTATTGGTCCTCCTAATTGTCAATCATTCTGGTGATGTTACGTAAGGACATATATATATATATATGTATGTGTGGGAAAAAAATCACAAGACTATTTCATCTCTACAGGCCTGTTTCATGAGGGGGGTACCCTCTATCATCAGGAGATTTTAATGGGAGCATTCACATACCATGGATTATATAGGGCACAGAGTGGGTGGGTACAGGCTGGTGTATGTGCCCTATATAATCCATGGTATGTGAATGCTCCCATTAAAATCGCCTGATGATTGAGGGAACCCCCCCTCATGAAACAGGCCTGTAGAGATGAAATAGTCTTGTGATTTTTTTCCCACACATACATATATTGCGCTCTACTACGGTATCGAGCACTATTTTTTGGATAACCTTATTAAGACATATATATATATATATATATATATATATATATATATATATATATATATATATATATATATATATATATATATATATATTGTTGCGTTTTGGACCAGTTGTTCCTGCCAGGGAATTCAAGTCACAAGTCGCTCCCAAGCTCTTTACGACACTTAAATCTGAGTTGAAAAACCACCAGCGACAGAATAGGTATTTTGTAAAATATTGGCAAAGCTTTGCAGGTATACATTTGAGACCAGTCCAGCATAGAACATTCTATCGCGCCGCCAAAATGGTCTGTCTTCCCGAACCCAAAACCCTCTCTCCTCTCTCCTCTCTCTAGTCAAAACACATTCCAAAGAATTCAAGGTTAACACACACAGTTTACTTGCAGAGAACCAGAAAGAGAATAAATGGAAAACACAAGCTGTTTTCAAATATGACTATGAAAGAAAATAAGTAACACTAAAATTTGGATATATGTAAATATCTGCCTCCGACACAGGTTATATGATTATTTATTTAAACTCATATTCGGGCCACTTTATAATGAATATGTCGGCATGTATTTGTAAAAAAAAAAGAAAAGAAAAAAAAGTAAATTAAAATATAACACCAAATTATTTAGGGGGGCTTAGGAATATTTTAGGGGGGCTAGAGCCCCCCTAAAATAGGCCTAACAACGCCAATGCCTATGCTGCTTCAATTGCTGTGCTACTGGCTGCAAAGCATTGCACTTTCAAATACAACAATGAGTAGAGGAGTGTGTGTGTATATGTGTAAATAAATGAACACTGCAATTCAAGTATTTCTTTTATTTATATGTATATATATTTATAAATAATATATATATATATATATATATATATATATATATATATATATATATATATATATATATATATATAGCTAGAATTCACTGAAAGTCAAGTATTTATTTTATTTATATATACATATATAAGAAATACTTGAATTTCAGTGAATTCTAGCTGTAAATATACTCCTCGTTCCACCCACCCCGACCCCGCCCACCTCAACCCCCCCCCCCCCCCCCCCCCTCAAAATCTCCTGAATTCGGAGGTGTCAAGGTTGGCAAGTATGAACGCAGCAGACAGATCTAAAAGCACCAGGACAACATATTTACCAGAATCTGTTGACAGGAGGATATCGTTAGAAACTTTTAAAAGCGTATATAGTATATATGTATATGTATTCATACCAGTGACGTGCGGTGAGGTTGATGACTGGTGAGGCACTGACTTCATCACAGTCAGATTTACAAACATATGAACCCTAAAGAGTATCTTATTCACCATTTGATTGGCAGCAGTTAACGGGTTATGTTTAAAAGCTCATACCAGCATTCTTCCCTGCTTGGCACTCAGCATCAAGGCTTGGAATTGGGGGTTAAATCACCAACAATTATTCCCGGGCGCAGCGCCGCTGCTGCCCACTGCTCCCCTCACATCCCAGGGGGTGATCAAGGGGATGGGTCAAATGCAGAGGACAAATTTCAAATTTCAAATTTCACCACACCTAGTGCGCTTGCGGTCCTGCAGGTGTACGAAGCACATTATCTTCCTTTACAATGAGTGAAGCTGCACAAAACCTTGTGTGTGCAATTGTAAATCATTTATTTTTTAAGTTTTGTGTTTCTTGTAGAATCTATATAAAGTAATATACATAAGCCTATTGTTAAAATAATGAAAAAAACATCATTAAATATATTTGTTTTATTGTATTGTTACATTAATAGCTGTTTTATTATTATAGGATGGCTTGTTAAACATTTAATAGGATTTTCAGAGGGAGGAAAAACCAAGACATTTAATATAAAATGAATGAATGAATAAATACATAAAAAGAAGGGCAGCTCGGTGGGAGAGGGGTTAGTGCGTCTCCCTCACAATACGAAGGTCCTGATTAGTCTTGGGTTCAATCCCGGGCTCAGGATCTTTCTGTGTGGAGTTTGCATGTTCATATTTTTTATATATATATATATATATATATGTATACATACATATATACATATACATACATACATACATACATACATATCAGACTCTATAATGCATATGTTCCTTTTTGACTGTACTTAAATGTATAATGTATCTATATTATTCACATGTGAATAATGCTGTATAATAGACTGTTTTTATATTATTCACATGTGAATAATGCTGTATAATAGACTGTATTTATGTTATTCACATGTGAATAATGCTGTATAATAGACTGTATTTATATTATTCACATGTGAATAATGCTGTATAATAGACTGTATTTATGTTATTCACATGTGAATAATGCTGTATAATAGACTGTATTTATGTTATTCACATGTGAATAATGCTGTATAATAGACTGTATTTATGTTATTCACATGTGAATAATGCTGTATAATAGACTGTATTTATGTTATTCACATGTGAATAATGCTGTATAATAGACTGTATTTATATTATTCACATGTGAATAATGCTGTATAATAGACTGTATTTATGTTATTCACATGTGAATAATGCTGTATAATAGACTGTATTTATATTATTCACATGTGATTATGCGGCATAATACGCTGTACTTATAATATTCACATGTGAATAATGCTGTATAATAGACTGTATTTATATTATTCACATGTGAATAATGCTGTATAATAGACTGTATTTATGTTATTCACATGTGAATAATGCTGTATAATAGACTGTATTTATGTTATTCACATGTGAATAATGCTGTATAATAGATATATAATAATACAATATAATACTGTATTTATATTATTCACATGTAAAAAATACCAAAGTGTTTTTTGTCTATTGTGAGCGAACTGTGGTGCCGAATTTCCCCCAGGGATCAATAAAGTACTTTCTATTCTATTCTATTCTATATATATATATATACATATATATATAGCATTTTATATATACAGGAAATGTCAACCCATTAGCACCTTAACGATGTTCACCACACAGCTCTACCACCTTCCCCCCCCTCCCCCGTGTCTTCTCAGGGCGACGCCCCCTGGCCCGGCAGCTAACAGGTGTTGGCACCGGGGTCGCCGCCCCCCACGCCGGGTGATGTCACAGCTGTACTACCGGCGCTCGGACAGCTCGTCGTACCGGGACCGCATCCCGCTGAGAATCGTCCGGTCCGAGTCGGCGCTGTCGGCGCTGGAGAAGACCTACCTGGGCGCCGTGGAGAAGGGCGACTATGCCAGCGTCAAGCAGGCCCTGCAGGTGTGTCAGCCTCATTAGCTCCGCCCACTTTATTAAGGACAGCCACTATGAAGAAGACTCTTGGACTTTCAGTGACTCGCCCTCGGTTACCCCCCTAAAACCTGCAGGAACTTTAATTACCAGGAACTACTTTTGCGGAGTTCTTGTTTATGATCTCTTCTTCTGCTGATATTGTTGCTTTGCAAGTATAGACTTGGCAACGCACTAACTGCTCTTTGCCTTACGTAACACAAGAACACCTTTTTAGTTTATTTTCACACATTCTAAATCGTAAATAAACACCAGCAAGAGTCAGCTAACAATGGAGATAATTGTATTCGATCTATTTTGCCTAAAAATCGTCTTTTCAACTTTGAAAAATCATCATTTCAACATTGAAAAATCATCATTTCAACATTGAAAAATCATCAGTTCAACATTGAAAAATAGTATTTTCAACATTGAAAAATCATCATTTCAACATTGAAAAATCCTCTATTCAACATTGAAAAATCATTTTGTCAACATTGAAAAATCATCTTTTCAACATTGAAAAATCATCCTTTCAACATTGAAAAATCATCATTTCAACATTGAAAAATCATAATTTCAACATTGAAAAATAGTATTTTCAACATTAAAAAATCATCATTTCAACATTGAAAAATCGTCTTTTCAACTTTGAAAAATCATCTTTTCAACATTGAAAAATCATCATTTCAACGTTGAAAAATCATCATTCCAACATTGAAAAATCGTCTATTCAACATTGAAAGATCATCATTAAAACATTGAAAAATCATCATTTCAACATTGAAAAATGAACTTTTCAACATTGAAAAATCATCATTTCAACATTGAAAAAACATCTTTTCAACATTGAAAAATCATCATTTCAACATTGAAAAATAGTATTTTCAACATTGAAAAATCATCTTTTCAAAATTGAAAAATCATCCTTCCAACATTGAAAAATTGTCTTTTCAACATTGAAAAATCATCTTTTCAACATTGAAAAATCATCATTCCAACATTGAAAAATCCTTATTTTAACATTGAAAAATCCTCATTTTAACATTTCAAAATTGTCTTTTCAACATTAAAAAATCATCATTCCAATATTGAAAAATCGTCTATTCAACATTGAAAGATCATCATTCCAACATTGAAAAATCATCATTTCAACATTGAAAAATGAACTTTTCAACATTGAAAAATCATCATTTCAAGATTGAAAAAAAAAGTGTCTTTTCAACATTGAAAAATCATCTTTACAACATTGAAAAAACATCTTTTCAACATTGAAAAATCATCATTTCAACATTGAAAAATAGTATTTTCAACATTGAAAAATCATCATTTCAACATTGAAAAATCGTCTTTTCAACATTGAAAAATCATCTTTCCAACATTGAAAAATCATCATTTCAACATTGAAAAATCATCATTCCAACATTTAAAAATCGTCTTTTCAACATTGAAAAATCTTCATTTCAACATAAAAAGATATCATCTTATCAGCATTGAAAAATCATAATTTCAACATTGAAAAATCATCTTTTCAACATTGAAAAAAATCATGATTTCAACATTGAAAAATCATCTTTTCAACATTGAAAAATCATCATTTCAACATTGAAAAATCATCATTTCAACATTGAAAAATAGTATTTTCAACATTGAAAAATCATAATTTCAACATTGGAAAATTGTCTTTTCAACTTTGAAAAATCATCTTTTCAACATTGAAAAATCATCATTTCAACATTGAAAAATGGTATTTTCAACATTGGAAAATCATCATTTCAACATTGAAAAATCATCATTTCAACATTGAAAAATAGTATTTTCAACATTGAAAAATAGTATTTTCAACATTGAAAAATCATAATTTCAGCATTGAAAAATAGTATTTTCAACATTGAAAAATAGTATTTTCAACATTGAAAAATCATAATTTCAGCATTGAAAAATCATAATTTCAGCATTGAAAAATCATAATTTCAACATTGAAAAATAGTATTTTCAATATTGAAAAATCATCATTTCAACATTGAAAAATCATCATTTCAACATTGAAAAATCATAATTTCAACATTGAAAAATAGTATTTTAACATTGAAAAATCATCATTTCAACATTGAAAAATCATCATTTCAACATTGAAAAATCATCTTTTCAACATTGAAAAATCATCATTCCAACATTGAAAAATCATAATTTCAACATTGAAAAATCATCTTTTCAACATTGAAAAATCATCATTCCAACATTGAAAAATCATAATTTCAACATTGAAAAATCATCTTTTCAACATTGAAAAATCATCATTTCAAAATTGAAAAAAAAAAATCGTCTTTTCAACATTGAAAAATCATCTTTTGAACATTGACAAAGCATTATTTCAACATTGAAAAATCATCATTTCAACATTGAAAAATCATCATTTCAACATTGAAAAATAGTATTTTTAACATTGAAAAATCATAATTTCAACATTGAAAAATCATAATTTCAACATTGAAAAATCATAATTTCAACATTGAAAAATCATAATTTCAACATTGAAAAATAGTAATTTCAACATTGAAAAATAGTATTTTCAACATTGAAAAATCATAATTTCAACATTGAAAAATAGTATTTTCAACATTGAAAATCATCATTTCAACATTGAAAAATCATCATTTCAACATTGAAAAATCATCTTTTCAACATTGAAAAATCATAATTTCAACATTGAAAAATCATCTTTTCAACATTGAAAAATCATCATTTCAACATTGAAAAAAAAATCGTCTTTTGAACATTGAAAAATCATCTTTTGAACATTGACAAAACATTATTTCAACATTGAAAAATCATCTTTTCAACATTGAAAAATCATCATTCCAACATTGAAAAATTGTCTTTTCAACATTGAAAAATCCTCATTTTAACATTGAAAAATGGTTTTCAACATTGAAAATCATCAAATCCAACATATAAAAATTGTCATCATTCCAATATTGAAAAATCGTCTATTCAACATTGAAAAATTGTTTATTCAACATTGAAAAATCATCATTCCAACATTGAAAAGTTATCATTTCAACATTGAAAAATGATCTTTTCAACATTGAAAAATCATCATTTCAACATTGAAAAAAAAAAATCGTCTTTTCAACATTGAAAAATCATCTTTTCAACAATGACAAAACATTATTTCAACATTAAAAAATCATCTTTTCAACATTGAAAAATCATCATTCCAACATTGAAAAATTGTCTTTTCAACATTGAAAAATCATCTTTTCAACATTGAAAAATCATCTTTCCAACATTGAAAAATCCTCATTTTAACATTGAAAAATCCTCATTTTAACATTTAAAAATTGTCTTTTCAACATTAAAAAATCATCACTCCAATATTGAAAAATCGTCTCTTCAACATTGAAAGATCATTTTTCAATGTTGAAATGATGATTTTTCAATGTTGCAAAACATTGAAAAATCATCATTTCAACATTGAAAAAAAAAAATGTGTCTTTTCAACATTGAAAAATCATCTTTACAACATTGAAAAAACATCATTTCAACATTGAAAAAAAAAAAGTGTCTTTTCAACATTGAAAAATCATCTTTACAACATTGAAAAAACATCTTTTCAACATTGAAAAATCATCATTTCAACATTGAAAAATAGTCTTTTCAACATTGAAAAATCATCTTTTCAACATTGAAAAAACATCTTTTCAACATTGAAAAATCATCTTTTCAACAATGAAAAACTGTCTTTTCAACATTGAAAAATGTTCATTTCAACATTGAAAAATAATCTTTTCAAAATTGAAAAATGGTCTTTTCAACATTGCAGGAGGCGGAGATCTACTTCAAGATCAACATCAACTGCATCGACCCGCTGGGCCGCACGGCGCTGCTCATCGCCATCGAGAACGAGAACCTGGAGATCATCGAGCTGCTGCTCGCCTTCAACGTCTACGTGGGCGACGCCCTGCTGCACGCCATCCGCAAGGAGGTGGTGGGCGCCGTGGAGCTGCTGCTCAACCACAAGAAGCCCAGCGGCGGCATGCAGGTGAGGCCAGGAGGCGGGGACCAGAACCAGAACCAGAACCAGAACCAGAACCAGAAGCACTCTAAACAAAAGTCACAGTTGGATAGGAAGTAGGGCTGTGAATCTTTGAGTACCAACCACACCATTCCATTCCATTCTTGGGAGTAACGATTCGATTCAGAATCGATTCTCGATTCAAAACGATCCCTGATTCAAAATCAATATTTTTCATAACAAAACTTCTCTTTTCTAAAGTAAACCGAGAAAAGACAGGACAGATTAAAAAATATATATTTAATAACAATAATACATTTTATTGATTTTTTTAAACCGAGTTTTGATTTTTTAATTGATTCAGAATCGATTCTTGATTCAAAATCTTTCCTTTTTTTAATAACAAAACTTATCTTTTCTAAAGTAATTCGGGAAAGGACAGGACGGATTAAAAAAAGTAAAATAAATAAATATATAAATATATATATATATATATATATTTCAACATTGAAAAATCATCATTCCAACATTGAAAAATTGTCTTTTCAACATTGAAAAATCATCTTTCCAACATTGAAAAATCATCTTTCCAACATTGAAAAATCATCTTTTCAACATTGAAAAATCATCTTTCCAACATTGAAAAATCATCTTTCCAACATTGAAAAATCCTCATTTTAACATTGAAAAATCATGTTTTCAACAATGAAAAATCATCTTTTCAACATTGAAAAATCATCATTTCAACATTGAAAAATCATAATTCCAACATTGAAAAATCATCATTTCAACATTGAAAAATCATCTTTCAACATTGAAAAATCATCATTTCAACATTGAAAAATCATCATTCCAACATTGAAAAATCATCATTTCAACATTGAAAAATCATCTTTTCAACATTGAAAAATCATCATTTCAACAT
>NC_084584.2:5942500-6050000 GCF_033978685.3 Nerophis lumbriciformis | reverse complement strand
GTGTGTGTGTGTGTGTGTGTGTGTGTGTGTGTGTGTGTGTGTGTGTGTGTGTGTGTGTGTGCACTGCCAAAGCTGGATGATTAGAGTCAGTCTGTTTGCAAAAAGGCATCCAATCAGTCAACAATGTCTTGGCTAATAAGGACTAGACAACATTTGGACTTTGATGGTTTGCAGGCGCAAAGCATGCTGGGATTTATCGCAATTACACTTTTAAGTGTCTCGGGAAAAAAAATATTTGTATGTTCCCCTTGTGTGTTAACATCTTTTATATCAGTTCCTGTCAAATATCAGTTTTATCAGCATCATGAGCACAACAACCCCGCTTGGAAAACTCTCCTTTTAATAAAAAAACTATCTGTACAAAATGTTTTTTGTTTTGCTGGATAAAGTGTTTTTTTTATGTTGTTTATGTCGCTGATCAATTTGAATTTATTTTTTTCCGATATTTATTAACATTTAATAAATGTTATCTTTCAGTATGAAATGGTTCAAGTGAGTTTAAATAAGGGTTTAGTTTTGTTTTTTTTCCCAGGCAAATTTAGCAGGGCAATGATCCTTTTTGGCACCCCCAATTCGATTCGATTATTGGGGGTAACGATTCGATTCAGAATGGATTTTGGATTCAAAACGATTCTTAATTCAAAATCAATACTTTTTTTTTTAATGACTTTATGTAGTTCTGTAATTAACGACATTCCTCTATAAAACAGATGAAAAGGGTTGTTAAATTTCTATATTGCTTCAAATAAAACTGGTTTTGTTTAATGAAACATTTAATTAAGTCAAATACAAATAAGGCAACAGGAGAAGTAAAATAATTTATATAATGTAATATAATTATAATATAATAATAATAATTTTGATTTATTTTTTAAAACCGATTTTTTATTTATTAATTGATTCAGAATCGATTGAAAACGAATCTTGATTAAAAAAAATCAATACTTTTTTAAATAACAAAACGTATCTTTTCTAAAGTACATCGGGAAAGGATAGGACAGATTTAAAAAAAATTATAATAATAATAAAAAAAATTAAATTATATATATACATATATATATAGATATATATATATATATAAATATATATATATATATATATATATATATACATACTATATATATATATATATATATATATATATATATTTTTTTTTTAAACTGATTTTTGATTTTTGAATCGATTCTCAATTTTAAACGATTCTTGATTTCAAATAATACCTTTTTAATGACAACACTTCTCTTCTCTAAGGTAAATCTGTACATCAGATATAGATCATCTACATCAACTATATGATTTGACAAGACAAAAAAAAAAAAAAAATATATATATATATAAAAACATTTAAAAAAAATTTAAATCGATGTTGTTTTTGTTTGTTTTGTTATCAATTAAGAATCGTTTAAAATGTTATCCTTATCTTTTATTCATTTTTTCAAACCAATTTTTGATTTTTTAATTGACTCAGAATCGATTTCAAACGATTCTTGATTCAAAATTAATACATTTTTAATAACAAAACTTCTCTTTTCTAAAGTAAATTTGGAAAGGACAGGACGGATTCAAACAAAAAAATAAATATAATTTTTTTTTTTAAATGTTTTAAAAAAAAGTATATATATACATATATATATATATATATATATATATATATATATATATATATATATATATATATATATATATATATATATATATATATATATATATATATGTATGTATATATATATATATATATATATATATGTATATATATATATATATATATATATATATATATTTATATAAATATAATTTTTTATCAATTTTCTTAAACCGATTTTTGAATCGATTGAGAATCGATTCTAGATTCAAAATCAATACTTTTTTTAATAACCAAACTTCTCTTTTCTAAAGTCAAAAGACAGGAAAAAAAGAAAAAGAAAAAAAATATTTTATATATATATATATATATATATATATATATATATATATATATATATATATATATATATATATGTATAATAATTTTTTATTGTATATTTTAACAAAACTTCTCTTTTCTAAAGTAATATATATATATATATATATATATATAGATATATAATTTTTATTGGTTTTTTAAAACAATTTTTGATTTTTTAATTGACTCAGAATCGATTTCAAACGATTCTTGATTCAAAATTAATACATTTTTAATAACAAAACTTCTCTTTTCTAAAGTAAATTTGGAAAGGACAGGACGGATTCAAACAAAAAAATAAATATAATTTTTTTTTTTAAATGTTTTAAAAAAAAGTATATATATACATATATATATATATATATATATATATATATATATATATATATATATATATATATATATATATATATGTATGTATATATATATATATATATATATATATATATATATATATATATATATATATATATATATATATATATATATTTATATAAATATAATTTTTATCGATTTTCTTAAACCGATTTTTGAATCGATTGAGAATCGATTCTAGATTCAAAATCAATACTTTTTTTAATAACCAAACTTCTCTTTTCTAAAGTCAAAAGACAGGAAAAAAAGAAAAAGAAATTTTTTTTTATATATATATATATATATATATATATATATATATATATATATATATATATATATATGTATAATAATTTTTTATTGTATATTTTAACAAAACTTCTCTTTTCTAAAGTAATATATATATATATATATATATATATATATATAGATATATAATTTTTATTGGTTTTTTAAAACAATTTTTGATTTTTTAAATCGATTTAGAATCGATTTTCGATTCAAAACGATTCTTGATTCAAAATCAATACTTTTTTAATAACACAACTTCTCTTTTCTAAAGTAAATCGGGGCAAAGACAGGACAGATTGAAAACATTTAAAATAATAATATTAATTTTTTTAAACCGATTTTTTTTTTTTTTTTTAATCGATTCAGAATCGATTCTCTATTCAAAAAGATTCCTGATTCAAAATCAATACTTTTTCAATAGCAACACTTCTCTTTTGTAAAGTAAATCGGGAAAGGACAGGATCGATAAAAAAAAAAAAAAAAAAAAAAAAAAATATATATATATATATATATATATATATATATATATATATATATATATATATATATATATATATATATATATATATATATATATATATATATATATATACATATATATTATAATAATAATACTTTTTATTTATTTTTAAAACAATTTTTGGTTTTTTAAATAGATTTAGAGTCGATTGTTGATTCAAAACGATTCTTGATTCAAAATCAATACTTTTTAATAACAATACTTCTCTTTTCTCTATGATGTAAAAGTATGTCCTGTGGTCTTGGCGGGGCAGGGAGCGCCCCCTAGTGGTTGTTCTGAAACATTACAAGCGTTATCATCATCAGACCACAGTCTTAATTGGGCTTCGGGGCAGAAGGGATTGTGCCCCTCCAATCCTGCCTAGCAACAAGCTGCCTGACTGTGCATTAATTCATCAACAGCGTTCAAAAGTGTGCGATTCCAAAAGTCTCCTTAGTTTTGTGATTAGTCCCTCGCTAAAAATACATTTGATGAGAACTCTCCCCCGAGTGTCAGCGTGACTTACAATATTGCCTTTGGACTTTAAAAAGGCTCATCAATATTCCCGCTGAATGGTACAAGTTGTTCCATTTTAAAAGTGCCACCGGCTGTCATACTTTTTATCAGAGAAAATGTTTCCACGCTAAAGTGGGTCATAAAGGGGGGGTACTTTTTTTTTCCGACCTGCAGATGTTAAAGGAGTTCCCGTGGCAACGGTCAGACAAAGAAATGTATTTTCGAACGATGACAAAAGCCGACCTGACCTTTGAGTCTCTTCTCAGTCGGCTGAATGTCGTTCGGATGAGAGCCGGAAGACGAGCTGCCTCCGTCTTACAAGGCCTGGGACAATTCATTAGGTACA
Organism: Nerophis lumbriciformis; assembly: GCF_033978685.3. NCBI lineage: Eukaryota > Metazoa > Chordata > Actinopteri > Syngnathiformes > Syngnathidae > Nerophis > Nerophis lumbriciformis. The sequence goes on along the minus strand of NC_084584.2, from coordinate 6,046,052 downwards.
CACATACGCTATGTGTACCTAATGAATTGTCCATGCCCGATGCTGTATAAGCTTAGAGGTGTACAAAGTGTGGCACAATCGTTAGCATGCTAATATTAGCATTATTCTGCAGGTATATATACCTCATGTTTTGTTTCTTGAAAAATTATATCATTTAGCATGCTAATGTAAGTAAGCTAGCTTTTTAATATTTTTTTTATTTTTATTTTTTCCTGCTAATTTTGTAGGTATCCACAGTTCTATTTTGCATGCTAATGTTAGCCTTTTGAACACATTTTCTCCGGTACACAACTCGGATACATTTTCTTTACTTGACAAATCATACCATTTAGCATGCTAATGTTCATGAGCTAGCTTTTTTTTTTTTTTTTTTTTTTTTTATCTAATATTGTAGGTATCCTCAGTCCTAATTTGCTATCTGATGCCTGCTAATGTTAGCCTTTTGAATACATTTTTCCGGTACACAACACGGATATATTTTTGTACTTGACAAATTATACCATTTAGCATGCTAATGTTCATGAGCTAGCTTTTTTTTTTTTTTAGCTAATTTTGTCGGTATCCACAGTTCTATTTTGCATGCTAATGTTAGCCTTTTGAACACATTTTTCCGGTACACAACTCGGAAATGTTTCCGTATTTGACAAATTATACCATTTAGCATGCTAATGTTAGTAAGCTAGTTTTTTTTTTTGTAGCTAATTTTGTAGGTATCCACAGTCCTATTTTGCTTCTTGATGCATGCTAGTGTTAGCCTTTTGAACACATTTTTCCGGTACACAACTCGGATATATTTCCGTACTTGACAAATGATACCATTTAGCATGCTAATGTTCATGAGATAGCAATTTTTTTATTTTTTTTTAGCTAATTTTGTAGGTATTCACAGTTTTATTTTGCTACTTGATGCATGCTAATGTTAGCCTTTTGAACAAATTTTTCCGGTACACAACTTGGATATATTTCTTGACAAATGATACCATTTAGCATGCTAATGTTCATGAGCTAGCTTCTTTTTTTTTTTTTTTTTTAGCTAATTTTGTAGGTATTCACAGTTTTATTTTGCTACTTGATGCATGCTAATGTTAGCCTTTTGAACACATTTTTCCGGTACACAACTCGGATATATTTTCGTACTTGACAAATGATACCATTTAGCATGCTAATGTTCATGAGCTAGCTTTTCTTTTCTTTTTTTTTTAACTTATTTTGTAGGTATCCACAGTTCTATTTTGCTACTTGATGCATGCTAATGTTAGCCGTTTGAACACATTTTTCCGATACACAAGTCGGATATATTTTTGTACTTGACAAATGATACCATTTAGCATGCTAATGTTCATGAGCTAACTTTTTTTTCTTTTTTTTATATTTTTTTTAGCAAATTTTGTAGGTATCCACAGTTTTATTTTGCTACTTGATGCATGCTAATGTTAGCCTTTTGAACACATTTTTCCGGTACACAACTCGGATATATTTTTGTTCTTGACAAATGATACCATTTAGCATGCTAATGTTCATGAGCTAGCTTTTTTTTTTTTTAGCTAATTTTGTCGGTATCCACAGTTCTATTTTGCATGCTAATGTTAGCCTTTTGAACACATTTTTCCGGTACACAACTCGGAAATGTTTCCGTATTTGACAAATTATACCATTTAGCATGCTAATGTTAGTAAGCTAGTTTTTTTTTTTGTAGCTAATTTTGTAGGTATCCACAGTCCTATTTTGCTTCTTGATGCATGCTAGTGTTAGCCTTTTGAACACATTTTTCCGGTACACAACTCGGATATATTTCCGTACTTGACAAATGATACCATTTAGCATGCTAATGTTCATGAGCTAGCAATTTTTTTATTTTTTTTTAGCTAATTTTGTAGGTATTCACAGTTTTATTTTGCTACTTGATGCATGCTAATGTTAGCCTTTTGAACAAATTTTTCCGGTACACAACTTGGATATATTTCCGTACTTGACAAATGATACCATTTAGCATGCTAATGTTCATGAGCTAGCTTCTTTTTTTTTTTTTTTTTTAGCTAATTTTGTCGGTATCCACAGTTCTATTTTGCATGCTAATGTTAGCCTTTTGAACACATTTTTCCGGTACACAACACGGATATATTTTTGTACTTGACAAATTATACCATTTAGCATGCTAATGTTCATGAGCTAGCTTTTTTTTTTTTTTAGCTAATTTTGTCGGTATCCACAGTTCTATTTTGCATGCTAATGTTAGCCTTTTGAACACATTTTTCCGGTACACAACTCGGAAATGTTTCCGTATTTGACAAATTATACCATTTAGCATGCTAATGTTAGTAAGCTAGTTTTTTTTTTTGTAGCTAATTTTGTAGGTATCCACAGTCCTATTTTGCTTCTTGATGCATGCTAGTGTTAGCCTTTTGAACACATTTTTCCGGTACACACCTCGGATATATTTCCGTACTTGACAAATGATACCATTTAGCATGCTAATGTTCATGAGCTAGCAATTTTTTTATTTTTTTTTAGCTAATTTTGTAGGTATTCACAGTTTTATTTTGCTACTTGATGCATGCTAATGTTAGCCTTTTGAACAAATTTTTCCGGTACACAACTTGGATATATTTCTTGACAAATGATACCATTTAGCATGCTAATGTTCATGAGCTAGCTTCTTTTTTTTTTTTTTTTTTAGTTAATTTTGTAGGTATTCACAGTTTTATTTTGCTACTTGATGCATGCTAATGTTAGCCTTTTGAACACATTTTTCCGGTACACAACTCGGATATATTTTCGTACTTGACAAATGATACCATTTAGCATGCTAATGTTCATGAGCTAGCTTTTCTTTTCTTTTTTTTTAACTTATTTTGTAGGTATCCACAGTTCTATTTTGCTACTTGATGCATGCTAATGTTAGCCGTTTGAACACATTTTTCCGATACACAAGTCGGATATATTTTTGTACTTGACAAATGATACCATTTAGCATGCTAATGTTCATGAGCTAACTTTTTTTTCTTTTTTTTATATTTTTTTTAGCAAATTTTGTAGGTATCCACAGTTTTATTTTGCTACTTGATGCATGCTAATGTTAGCCTTTTGAACACATTTTTCCGGTACACAACTCGGATATATTTTTGTTCTTGACAAATGATACCATTTAGCATGCTAATGTTCATGAGCTAGCTTTTTTTTTTTTTAGCTAATTTTGTCGGTATCCACAGTTCTATTTTGCATGCTAATGTTAGCCTTTTGAACACATTTTTCCGGTACACAACTCGGAAATGTTTCCGTATTTGACAAATTATACCATTTAGCATGCTAATGTTAGTAAGCTAGTTTTTTTTTTTGTAGCTAATTTTGTAGGTATCCACAGTCCTATTTTGCTTCTTGATGCATGCTAGTGTTAGCCTTTTGAACACATTTTTCCGGTACACAACTCGGATATATTTCCGTACTTGACAAATGATACCATTTAGCATGCTAATGTTCATGAGCTAGCAATTTTTTTATTTTTTTTTAGCTAATTTTGTAGGTATTCACAGTTTTATTTTGCTACTTGATGCATGCTAATGTTAGCCTTTTGAACAAATTTTTCCGGTACACAACTTGGATATATTTCCGTACTTGACAAATGATACCATTTAGCATGCTAATGTTCATGAGCTAGCTTCTTTTTTTTTTTTTTTTTTAGCTAATTTTGTCGGTATCCACAGTTCTATTTTGCATGCTAATGTTAGCCTTTTGAACACATTTTTCCGGTACACAACTCGGATATTTTTCCGTATTTGACAAATGATACCATTTAGCATGCTAATGTTAGTAAGCTAGTTTTTTTTTTTTGTAGCTAATTTTGTAGGTATCCACAGTCCTATTTTGCTTCTTGATGCATGCTAGTGTTAGCCTTTTGAACACATTTTTCCGGTACACAACTCGGATATATTTCCGTACTTGACAAATGATACCATTTAGCATCCTAATGTTAGTAAGCTAGCTTTTTTTTTTTTTTTTTTTTTTTTTTGTAGCTAATTTTGTAGGTATACACAGTCCTATTTTGCTACTTGATGCATGCTAATGTTAGCCTTTTGAACACATTTTTCCGGTACACAACTCGCATATATTTTTGTACTTCACAAATGATACCATTTAGCATGCTAATGTTCATGAGCTAACTTTTTTTTTTTTAAATTAAATTTTTTTAGCTTATTTTGTAGGTATCCACAGTTTTATTTTGCTACTTGATGCTTGCTAATGTTAGCCTTTTGAACAAATTTTTCCGGTATACAACTCGGATATATTTTCCTACTTGAAAAATGATACAATTTAGCATGCTAATGTTCATGAGCTCGCTTTTTATTTTTTTAATTTGTATTTTTTTTAGCAAATTTTGTAGGTATCCACAGTCCTATTTTGCTACTTGATGCATGCTAATGTTAGCCTTTTGAACACATTTTTCCGGTACAACATTAGCATGCTAGATTTTGTAGCTAATTTTGCAGGTATACACCTCAGTGTCATATATTTTGGTATTTCACTAATGCTAACCGTAATCATGCTATTGTTAGCATAGTACTGTTAGCATGCTAGCTTTTATTTTTTTTTTAACCTCATTTTGCTCATATTTTTTACTTATATTATTTATTTATAATATATATTTCAGGCTTTTTTTAGTATTCACACTAAATTTCTCCCACAACTACATTAAATGTGGTTACTTGATGCATGCATGTGGTGTACCTAAAGAAGTGACCCAGTGTGGAATAACCCCGCCCCTTTTCACTCCAAGGTCCCGCCCATCTTACTGGACAAGCAGTTCTCCGACTTCACCCCGGACATCACACCCATCATCCTGGCGGCGCACACCAACAACTACGAGATCATCAAGCTCCTGGTGCAGAAGGGCGTGTCCATGCCGCAGCCGCACGAGGTGAGCCCGCCACACCCCCCGACTCAATTTCCCGGATTACCCAGAATTCCCGGTTCTCCGGGACATTTTGCACGTTGAAATGGAACGGGCCAATTTTTTAGACATGCACAACTCCCCACATTTCTCACCCGATTCCAACCATTTCCCTCGTCCACACACTCCACCCACCAACCAAACTACCATTTTCCAAGTTCCAAAAAAATTCCAGGAATTTCCTGAAGTTTTCACAGTCCACATTTTTTAACCGTTTCTGACCGTTTCTGCCCATTCAAAACGTTCCTCTTAGTCGGACAACAAATGCTCCTATTTTTTTTTCGTAAAAATTTCCAGTTCTTCCGAAATTCCAGGAATTTCCTGAAGTTTTCACAGTCCACATGTTTTAACCGTTTCTGACCATTCAATAAGTTCCTCTTAGTTGGACAACAAATGCTCCTATTTTCCCCCCGTAAAATTTCCCAATTCTTCCGAAATTCCAGGAATTTCCAGAATTATGCTCCTATTTTTTTCGTTAAATTTTCCAGTTCTTCCGAAATTCCAGGAATTTCCTGAAGTTTTCACAATCCAGGAATTTCCTGAAGTTTACACAGTCCGCATGTTTTAACCGTTTCTGACCGTTTCTGACCATTCAAAACGTTCCTCTTAGTTGGACAACAAACGCTCCTACTTTTTTCCGTAAAATTTCCCAGTTCTTCCGAAATTCCAGGAATTTCCAGAATTATGCTCCTATTTTTTTCGTTAAATTTTCCAGTTCTTCCGAAATTCCAGGAATTTCCTGAAGTTTTCACAGTCCATATGTTTTAACCGTTTCTGACCATTCAAAACATTCCTCTTAGTTGGACAACAAATGCTCCTATTTTTTTCCCGTAAAATTTCCCAATTCTTCCGAAATTCCAGGAATTTCCTGAAGTTTTCACAGTCCACATGTTTTAACCGTTTCTGACCGTTTCTGACCATTCAAAACGTTCCTCTTAGTTGGACAACAAACGCTCCTACTTTTTTTTACGTAAAATTTCCCAGTTTTTCCGAAATTCCAGGAATTTCCAGAATTATGCTCCTATTTTTTTCGTTAAATTTTCCAGTTCTTCCGAAATTCCAGGAATTTCCTGAAGTTTTCACAGTCCACATGTTTTAACCATTTCTGACCATTTCTGACCATTCAAAACGTTCCTCTTAGTTGGACAACAAATGCTCCTATTTTTTTCTGTAAAATTTTCCGGTTCATCTGAAATTCCAGGAATTTCCTGAAGTTTTCACAGTCCACATGTTTTTACCGTTTCTGACCATTCAAAACGTTCCTCTTAGCTGGACAACAAATCCTCCGATTTTTTTTTCATAAAATTTCCCAGTTCTTCCGAAATTCCAGGAATTTCCTGAAGTTTTCACAGTCCACATGTTTTAACCGTTTCTGACCGTTTCTGGACCATTCAAAACGTTCCTCTTAGTTGGACAACAAATGCTTCTATTTTTTTCCGTAAAATTTCCCAGTTCTTCCGAAATTCCAGGAATTTCCTGAATTATGCTCCTATTTTTTCCTTAAATTTTCTAGTTTTTCCGAAATTCCAGGAATTTCCTGAAGTTTTCACAGTCCATATGTTTTAACCCTTTCTGACCATTCAAAACGTTCCTCTTAGTCGGACAACAAATGCTTCTATTTTTTTCCGTAAAATTTCCCAGTTCTTCCGAAATTCCAGGAATTTCCTGAATTATGCTCCTATTTTTTCCTTTAATTTTCTAGTTTTTCCGAAATTCCAGGAATTTCCTGAAGTTTTCACAGTCCATATGTTTTAACCCTTTCTGACCATTCAAAACGTTCCTCTTAGTCGGACAACAAATGCTCCTATTTTTTTCCGTAAAATTTCCCAGTTCTTCCGAAATTCCAGGAATTTCCTGAATTATGCTCCTATTTTTTTCGTTAAATTTTCCAGTTCTTCCGAAATTCAGGAATTTCCTGAAGTTTTCACAGTCCATATGTTTTAACCGTTTCTAACCGTTTCTGACCATTCAAAACGTTCCTCTTAGTCGGACAACAAATGCTCCTATTTATTTCCGTAAAATTTTCCAGTTCTTCTGAAATTCCAGGAATTTCCTGAAGTTTTCACAGTCCACATGTTTTTACCGTTTCTGACCATTCAAAACGTTCCTCTTAGCTGGACAACAAATGCTCCGATTTTTTTTCCTAAAAATTTCTAGTTCTTCTGAAATTCCAGGAATTTCCTGAAGTTTTCACAGTCCACATGTTTTAACCATTTCTGACCATTACTGACCATTCAAAACGTTCCTCTTAGTTGGACAACAAATGCTCCTATTTTTTTCTGTAAAATTTTCCGGTTCTTCTGAAATTCCAGGAATTTCCTGAAGTTTTCACAGTCCACATGTTTTTACCGTTTCTGACCATTCAAAACGTTCCTCTTAGCTGGACAACAAATCCTCCGATTTTTTTTTCATAAAATTTCCCAGTTCTTCCGAAATTCCAGGAATTTCCTGAAGTTTTCACAGTCCACATGTTTTAACCGTTTCTGACCGTTTCTGACCATTCAAAACGTTCCTCTTAGTTGGACAACAAATGCTTCTATTTATTTCCGTAAAATTTTCCAGTTCTTCTGAAATTCCAGGAATTTCCTGAAGTTTTCACAGTCCACATGTTTTTACCGTTTCTGACCATTCAAAACGTTCCTCTTAGCTGGACAACAAATGCTCCGATTTTTTTTCCTAAAAATTTCTAGTTCTTCTGAAATTCCAGGAATTTCCTGAAGTTTTCACAGTCCACATGTTTTAACCATTTCTGACCATTACTGACCATTCAAAACGTTCCTCTTAGTTGGACAACAAATGCTCCTATTTTTTTCTGTAAAATTTTCCAGTTCTTCTGAAATTCCAGGAATTTCCTGAAGTTTTCACAGTCCACATGTTTTTACCGTTTCTGACCATTCAAAACGTTCCTCTTAGCTGGACAACAAATGCTCCGATTTTTTTTCCTAAAAATTTCTAGTTCTTCTGAAATTCCAGGAATTTCCTGAAGTTTTCACAGTCCACATGTTTTAACCATTTCTGACCATTACTGACCATTCAAAACGTTCCTCTTAGTTGGACAACAAATGCTCCTATTTTTTTCTGTAAAATTTTCCGGTTCTTCTGAAATTCCAGGAATTTCCTGAAGTTTTCACAGTCCACATGTTTTTACCGTTTCTGACCATTCAAAACGTTCCTCTTAGCTGGACAACAAATCCTCCGATTTTTTTTTCATAAAATTTCCCAGTTCTTCCGAAATTCCAGGAATTTCCTGAAGTTTTCACAGTCCACATGTTTTAACCGTTTCTGACCGTTTCTGACCATTCAAAACGTTCCTCTTAGTTGGACAACAAATGCTTCTATTTTTTTCCGTAAAATTTCCCAGTTCTTCCGAAATTCCAGGAATTTCCTGAATTATGCTCCTATTTTTTCCTTAAATTTTCTAGTTTTTCCGAAATTCCAGGAATTTCCTGAAGTTTTCACAGTCCATATGTTTTAACCCTTTCTGACCATTCAAAACGTTCCTCTTAGTCGGACAACAAATGCTTCTATTTTTTTCCGTAAAATTTCCCAGTTCTTCCGAAATTCCAGGAATTTCCTGAATTATGCTCCTATTTTTTCCTTTAATTTTCTAGTTTTTCCGAAATTCCAGGAATTTCCTGAAGTTTTCACAGTCCATATGTTTTAACCCTTTCTGACCATTCAAAACGTTCCTCTTAGTCGGACAACAAATGCTCCTATTTTTTTCCGTAAAATTTCCCAGTTCTTCTAAAATTCCAGGAATTTCCTGAATTATGCTCCTATTTTTTTTGTTAAATTTTCCAGTTCTTCCGAAATTCAGGAATTTCCTGAAGTTTTCACAGTCCATATGTTTTAACCGTTTCTAACCGTTTCTGACCATTCAAAACGTTCCTCTTAGTCGGACAACAAATGCTCCTATTTTTTTTTGTAAAATTTTCCGGTTCTTCTGAAATTCCAGGAATTTCCTGAAGTTTTCACAGTCCACATGTTTTAACCGTTTCTGACCATTCAAAACGTTCCTCTTAGTTGGACAACAAATGCTCCTATTTTTTTTCATAAAATTTTCCAGTTCTTCTGAAATTCCAGGAATTTCCTGAAGTTTTCACAGTCCACATGTTTTAACCATTTCTGATCATTCAAAACGTTCCTCTTAGTCGGACAACAAATGCTCCTATTTTTTTTCGTAAAAATTTCCAGTTTTTCCGAAATTCCAGGAATTTCCTGAAGTTTTCACAGTCCACATGTTTGAACCGTTTCTGACCATTCAACACGTTCCTCTTAGTTGGACAACAAATGCTCCTATTTTTTCCCTGTAAAATTTCCCAATTCTTCCGAAATTCCAGGAATTTCCTGAAGTTTTCACAGTCCGCATGTTTTAACCGTTTCTGACTGTTTCTGACCATTCAAAACGTTCCTCTTAGTTGGACAACAAATGCTCCTATTTTTTCCCGTAAAATTTCCCAGTTCTTCCAAAATTCCAGGAATTTCCTGAAATATGCTCCTATTTTTTTCCTTAAATTTTCCAGTTCTTCCGAAATTCCAGGAATTTCCTGAAGTTTTCACAGTCCACATGTTTTAACCATTTCTGACCACTCAAAACGTTTCTCTTAGCTGGACAACAAATGCTCCGATTTTTTTTTCATACATTTTCCAGTTCTTCCAAAATTCCAGTAATTTCCTGAAGTTTTCACAGTCCACATGTTTTAACCATTTCTGATCATTCAAAACGTTCCTCTTAGTCGGACAACAAATGCTCCTATTTTTTTTCGTAAAAATTTCCAGTTTTTCCGAAATTCCAGGAATTTCCTGAAGTTTTCACAGTCCACATGTTTGAACCGTTTCTGACCATTCAACACGTTCCTCTTAGTTGGACAACAAATGCTCCTATTTTTTCCCTGTAAAATTTCCCAATTCTTCCGAAATTCCAGGAATTTCCTGAAGTTTTCACAGTCTGCATGTTTTAACCGTTTCTGACTGTTTCTGACCATTCAAAACGTTCCGCTTAGTTGGACAACAAATGCTCCTATTTTTTCCCGTAAAATTTCCCAGTTCTTCCAAAATTCCAGGAATTTCCTGAAATATGCTCCTATTTTTTTCCTTAAATTTTCCAGTTCTTCCGAAATTCCAGGAATTTCCTGAAGTTTTCACAGTCCACATGTTTTAACCATTTCTGACCACTCAAAACGTTTCTCTTAGCTGGACAACAAATGCTCCGATTTTTTTTTCATACATTTTCCAGTTCTTCCAAAATTCCAGTAATTTCCTGAAGTTTTCACAGTCCACATGTTTTAACCATTTCTGACCGTTTGTGACCATTCAAAACGTTCCTCTTAGTTGGAGAACAAATGCTTTTATTTTTTTTCGTAAAATGTTCCAGTTCTTCTGAAATTCCAGGAATTTCCTGAAGTTTTCACAGTCCACATGTTTTAACCGTTTCTGACCATTCAAAACGTTCCTCTTAGTTGGACAACAAATGCTCTGATTTTTTTAATGTAAAATTTTCCAGTTCTTCCGAAATTCCAGTAATTTCCTGAAGTTTTCACAGTCCACATGTTTTAACCATTTCTGATCATTCAAAACGTTCCTCTTAGTCGGACAACAAATGCTCCTATTTTTTTTCGTAAAAATTTCCAGTTTTTCCGAAATTCCAGGAATTTCCTGAAGTTTTCACAGTCCACATGTTTTAACCATTTCTGATCATTCAAAACGTTCCTCTTAGTCGGACAACAAATGCTCCTATTTTTTTTCGTAAAAATTTCCAGTTTTTCCGAAATTCCAGGAATTTCCTGAAGTTTTCACAGTCCACATGTTTGAACCGTTTCTGACCATTCAACACGTTCCTCTTAGTTGGACAACAAATGCTCCTATTTTTTCCCTGTAAAATTTCCCAATTCTTCCGAAATTCCAGGAATTTCCTGAAGTTTTCACAGTCCGCATGTTTTAACCGTTTCTGACTGTTTCTGACCATTCAAAACGTTCCTCTTAGTTGGACAACAAATGCTCCTATTTTTTCCCGTAAAATTTCCCAGTTCTTCCAAAATTCCAGGAATTTCCTGAAATATGCTCCTATTTTTTTCCTTAAATTTTCCAGTTCTTCCGAAATTCCAGGAATTTCCTGAAGTTTTCACAGTCCACATGTTTTAACCATTTCTGACCACTCAAAACGTTTCTCTTAGCTGGACAACAAATGCTCCGATTTTTTTTTCATACATTTTCCAGTTCTTCCAAAATTCCAGTAATTTCCTGAAGTTTTCACAGTCCACATGTTTTAACCATTTCTGATCATTCAAAACGTTCCTCTTAGTCGGACAACAAATGCTCCTATTTTTTTTCGTAAAAATGTCCAGTTTTTCCGAAATTCCAGGAATTTCCTGAAGTTTTCACAGTCCACATGTTTGAACCGTTTCTGACCATTCAACACGTTCCTCTTAGTTGGACAACAAATGCTCCGATTTTTTTTCCATACATTTTCCAGTTCTTCCAAAATTCCAGTAATTTCCTGAAGTTTTCACAGTCTACATGTTTTAACCATTTCTGACCGTTTGTGACCATTCAAAACGTTCCTCTTAGTTGGAGAACAAATGCTTTTATTTTTTTTCGTAAAATGTTCCCGTTCTTCTGAAATTCCAGGAATTTCCTGAAGTTTTCACAGTCCACATGTTTTAACCGTTTCTGACCATTCAAAACGTTCCTCTTAGTTGGACAACAAATGCTCTGATTTTTTTAATGTAAAATTTTCCAGTTCTTCCGAAATTCCAGTAATTTCCTGAAGTTTTCACAGTCCACATGTTTTAACCATTTCTGACCACTCAAAACGTTTCTCTTAGCTGGACAACAAATGCTCCTATTTTTTTTCATAAAATTTTCCAGTTCTTCCGAAATTCCAGGAATTTCCTGAAGTTTTCACAGTCCACATGTTTTAACCGTTTCTGACCGTTTCAATTCATTAGGTACACATGTACGCTATGTGTCACGTTCAAACACAGGACATCTGTTACACAAGACAAAAGGCAAGGAATCAAACAGAGACAGAATTCAATTTGGACTCAATATTGAGGAAAGACATGGCCGCTGCACTCTCTGCACAGTCCTGCACCACGCTCTGACGAAGAAGGTTCTCGTCTCCTCTTTTAATTCAGATGTTCCATGTTCACGCACCAACATATGTCACAATAGGAATGGGGAGGTATGTAAAACAGTCATTGTTTTCGGTCGCTTTGAAGTCCAAGAAGAGGACTTCTCGGGCTTGGGCTCTTCCTGGATCCAGCCGGGGCAGGTGTTGGAGGACAATGGACAACCCCTCCCGTCTCCTGTCCACAGTGACTTCAAGAGGGCAGCGTGTCGTAAATAGTGTTGACCAAATAGTTGGAAGAGAGTTTGTGAATTACTTCAAAGAGAGTTCGTTTAACACTTCAAAGAGAGTTCCTCCAGGAGTTGAGCACACCCTGCCATCTGTCCGTGCTGAAATCACAGTGGCGTTTCACGAGCATTCTTTCTCTTGTTAGGCCTCGAAATACAGCATTCATAATACAACATTTCTTTTGTGATAACTTACAAACAATTATTCCAACATTTCCCCCCTGTTTATCGCCAAAACGTTCCCATAATCTCCTTATCCCTAATAACTTCTTCTTGCAATTTTCAGTTAATGGTTAATTTCCTTACGACAAAGTTATGTTTACACTCAGAGTTCAACATCAATTTTTCTCATCGTTACTCGGGTCTGGAAACAGATCAGGAACACCATCCAGGTAGGTATCCCCATCATCAGATTCATCTTCCTTATCGTCCGACAGGAAGTGCATCTGAACAGCTTTATCATCTGCTGGGCTAATCGCTGTGGTAATCAGATGGTTAAGCAGAGATCGCAGACAGGGAATACAACAACATCCACACAACGTCAGTATTGCTACAAACACGGCCATAGATACTAGAATTGATGATACCAAAGACTTGTATTTGCCGAAACCGTCCATCCACCCATCCCACATAGATGTATCTATGCCTGAGTGCTCTTTCATTTTACCGTTGAGGGTGCGAAGGCCTTCCAGTGCTTTGGTCAGGCTACCTTCTGCATCGGTGTTGTTTGGTATGAACGTGCAACACTGTTCACCAAATATTGCGCACACACCCCCTCTTTCCGCTAACAACATGTCCAGCGCCATACGGTTTTGAAAGGCCATAAGGAAGGTGGCGGCGTTGATCAGCGACTGCTTCAAGTCCGGCCTGTGTCCAATTTCCCAATCTCTGTACGTTGTAGTGGACATAGTTCATTCTGTCAACATTCTTGTTAATCGTACACCACCAGTAGACGGATGATTCAAATTCAGCTGCAACTTGATTTACCAATTTATAGTCGTCAGATACACCTCTTGGACACCCATCAATATAAGTTGGATCTACAACACTTTGCCAGTTTACATCATGTCTAATTATTTTCCAATGTTCAGATATCAAACTGTTCAGGCGTGTTAACAATTCTTGTACAAATATTGATACTTTTACTATGTGTATGCAGTTATCTGATGATACGTTTCCTAACTGTTGTACAGAGCCTTGCATGTTAATGCAGGTATAATTAGCTTTTTTCACATATTTATCAAATATTGGTTTCTGTTTCGTCTCTTTAGCTACAGGGTCAATTTTGTTTTGCTCATTACCTCAATTGAACTTTTTTTGACTCATATTGAGTAATTGTCTGGGCTTATACATACAACACAATCAGTTTTTGTAGCCTTTCCCACTTGCTCCGCCATAAGGAACAAATTAATTACCAAAACAGGAACCAATTATTAACAAACTTTGACACACCATCAAATGGTATGCTTACAACTTTGTCACAGTGGATTTTGTAGTGTGCTAGTTAACATGTCCCTTTGATAACACAAATACAATTCCAAATACTTTTTTTTTTTCATTATGTGACCTTTTTAAATACAATCCCAAATACTTTTTCCCATTACTGTTTTTCTGGCATGGGTTTTCTGGCATTTTTTTTTTCACTAATGGGGTTACTCCGAATCCTCCCATTGCCCGTCTTCTAATACGACCTCCCCTGTGAGTGTATTTTACTTCTTGATTCTGCCAGTGGTTTGGGTTTACTATGGGTGCAGTATCATTTTGTTTCCTGAGTTCTACATTTTCCTCAGATTCCCAAGTGAACCATATTAGGGGGCAGGGCCGAACAGTACCAATATCGTTAACCCATATGTTTATGGACCGTCTGAGCCATTGGGGTGTCATTTCTGCTGATTCACTCCTCTACCAAGGTCAGTGGTTTGGCTCAACTCTAGTCATCGTGTGCGTCCACACTATTACCAGACTTTGCTTCCCTTTCCTTATTGGATGATTCAACAGAAATGACCTTTTTACAATGTACTAAGTGTACCCAGGTTGGTCTTTCCACTATCTTTCAAATGGTGTTAGTCCTGTTGTACTTGTAATGTTAATGTACATTTTTACTAAATATTTGCATAATGCTTTTGCTACTGTCAGCACATCTGCTTTTCCTTTAGGAAATATTTCTAACTACTTTGAAAATGCATCTACTATGACCAGACAATAATGTTTTCCTTCACTCTTATTTAGTTAATTGCATAGATGTTTTATACAATTTTTTTTTATAAGAATTAAACTATAGGAAGTATAGTACTTCTGTATAAGGGCATTCATATCCCTCCTGTTGAGCCATGAGTTCAACCTTGGCTCAATATTGCTGCTCACTTATACCGATTTTTCTTTGTAAGATTGGTTTATTGTCTGGACATACATAGATGTCTTTTTTGTTCAACATCATCCTCATAATTTCTTTGTATTCCTTTCATTGCTTGTCTCAATATATTGGTCAACTTGTTTTTGTAGTTCTTACAGCGTTTTTCAGCATTCTCTGTTCTTGATTTGATAAACGCCTTACAAAGTCTATTTTTCTTTTTACATGCATTTTTCAAACTGTTTATCATCCAAGGTGCATTATTTTGCCTTTGTTTAGATCTGCATGGAACCTCAGGACAATGCTTGTTATACAGAGTAATATAATGTTTACGAAAAGAATCATAGACCGTGTTTATATCGTCTGTATACACCTCTTCCCACTCTTGTTTTAATAGGTCATACCTGAAGTTGTTAATATGATTGACACTTCTTTTCCTCTTAAGTATTTGATGATATGCTCTTTTAGGGAATTGATAGTCAAATATTGCAAATATAGGCAGATGATCACTTATGTCATTTATCACTAACCCAGTAGTGATGTGAATCCCTAAAACATTTGTAAAGATTTTGTCTATTAAGGTTGCACTAGTTGTGGTTATTCTACTAGGCTTTGTAATTAATGAGTACAGCCCTTTTTCATATAATATCTCTACAAAATCTGATGTTTGTTTATGTGAATCTACCTTTAGAAGATCAATATTATAATCTCCACAAATTACAATAGTCCTATTTTTATTTAGATCATTAATCATTTCCTCTAATTTATCCATAAAGATTTCCACTTTTGATCCTGGTTTTCTATATACACATGTAACAACAATGTTTCTGTTTTGTTCTAATTCTATCTCAACAGCTACACACCCCATTAACACATGTATGGCCATTATCATACATTTAACTGGTCTGCATTTAGTTCATTATATACATAGAGGGCCACACCCCTCCTCCAGTCCTATTGTCTCTGCTAGTGACATACCGATCATAGTCCTTTAATTTCAGATCAACCTCCTTGCCTTTCTTTATCCATGTTTCAGATAAAGCAATTACCTTAAATCTACCTTTAAGCGACTCCAAAACATTTTTGATTTTAGAAAAGTGTTTTGGTAGACTTCTACAATTAAAATGAATCAAAGAAAATGTATTTTCTATGCCTACGTCATCAAGTTGTTCCTCAGTATAATATTGGAAGAATCCTTGATATGCTTAAATATATGAGTCTTTGGATGCACTTCATTATCAAAATCAAATGTGTATCAATTTCTCTTTCTCTTTTGGAGTACTTTGTTGTTGCATATCTTTTAGTACATCATTATTCATGTCACTAGTTTGTAGTTTGAAATTTGTATTTCCTTTTCTGTTGCTTGTTTTGCTGTTTTGTCAGCAAACACATTTCCTATTGATACTGTGTCTGTTCCTTTGGTGTGTGTCGCACATTTGCATATTGCTATTTTAGCTGGTAGCTGTGTGGCTTCTATTAATTCTTTTTTCTCTCTTTTTTTTAAAATTTTTTTTTTTTATCAGTTCTCCATTGTGTTACAGATTTTCCTGTTGACTTTATCATTCCTATATTTTGGCTATCTTTATAAATATTGTGACCTTTTGATCTTTCATTAATTTACATGCTTCTATTAGTGTTTCTAGTTCTGCCGCTTGCATTGAGCAATTTGATGGTCATTTGATAGCTTTCAAAATTTTCGTTACTGTAACAACCGCACATTCTGTTCTATTTTTATTTCACAGAATGCTGCTTTAGCTTCTGAATTCCACTCTACAGATGATTTTATTTTTTCATTAATTTACTTAAAGGAGCTACTATTTCAGCATCATTTGGTATCCAACTTCTACAATAATTAGTTAATCCTAGAAATTACATCATTTGCTTCTTTATTTGTGGTTTTTCTACTTGTAGTACTTAGTTTTTCTATTTTCCACAATAGTGCGTCCATTTTTGTTTAGAGAACGTTCTAGATTATTTACTTCTCTTTTGCATAATTGTACTTTTATTTTGCTTATTTTGTGTCTTTCACTATGTAGATGATTTAATAACGCTAATGTTATTTTTCCTCCTAATTCAAATGTTATACATATTACTTTATGCATTTTTTAAGTAATGTTTTAAACTCACTTAACTGTCTATATGCCACTTAATCTATACTTTTAAACTCTGAATTTACATTCTTCCCATTGTTTATATTTTTTATTTGCAATTATTATTCAACAATATTTAAAACAAACAGTTGTCTATCGCTAGCTGATAGTTTTCCTGATTGCCATACCTCCTTATTTATTTTATGTTATGGCCTTATCTTATCTTAGTTCAACACTCAGATGTATGGTGTTGCAAATGTCTAAAACATTAATCTAATTTAAGTTATATTATATATATTTAAGTTATACTACACTTCAAAGTTAAACCTACTTTAAATTTACATGTAATGAATTCATTTTCACACCTCCCCCACTGCGCCACGCACACACACACACACACACACACGGTGGTGTGTAAGTGCGTGAGTGCACTCTTAAGGGCAAAGGTCAGCAACACTTGAAGAGATTTCTCTTCTTTTTTTTCTTTTTTTCTCTCTTCTTTCCTCAGCTAATAACCATACAACCCACTTTATCATTTTATCATACTATACATCTCAACTCTTATTATAGTTATTAATCTAGGTTTTTATTTGTTCCATTATTTAATTATACATATATATATTTGTATATATAAAAGCGCTCTTTATATATCCAAACATACATGTATATCTTCAGTCTACCTTTTCTTCATCTCTTATTTCAATACCCCCATTATCTCTCTCGCATTAGTTTATTTCATTTTGCATTAATTCTTATTATTGATTTTTCCCCATTTCTTCATTTATTTTTACTTTTCTCTCACTTCAGCACTTTGAGATTTTTCTCCTATTTGCTTTTTCTTTTAACCTATTTTTATTTTTTATTTGAACCTCCGGGGTTTTACACAATTTGTACCTTGAAAGATACACACTTAAACACACACTAACAAACAAACAAACAAACAAACAAACACATTTGCAGCGATCTTACCACCAATGGCATACGCTGACAACATGACTAATTGGTGTTGTCTTTTAACAGTCATGCTGAGTTACTTTGATTGTTAATTTTTTTATTTTTTTTTCCTCAGGACAGTTTCTTGTAAAATGCCCTTCTCTGCTACAACGCCAACATGCAGTCGGGTGTAACCGCTGACGTTGTGGTTGTTGTCTTCTATTTTGTTTTAAATAGATTGTAATAAATGATAAATAAATGGGTTGTACTTGTATAGCGCTTTTCTACCTTCAAGGTACTCAAAGCGCTTTGACACTACTTCCACATTTACCCATTCACACACACATTCACACACTGATGGAGGGAGCTGCCATGCAAGGCGCTAACCAGCACCCATCAGGAGCAAGGGTGAAGTGTCTTGCTCAGGACACAACAGACGTGACGAGGCTGGTACTAGGTGGGGATTGAACCAGGGACCCTCGGGTCGCGCACGGCCATTCTTCCACTGCGCCACGCCGTCCTTCTAATAGACCATATTAGATCTGCGTTTCTTTGTGTCCCTCTTTCCATTTTGAGAATTTGGAGTAATCCGTCTTCCCCTACAGAGCCGAACTTATAAGGATTACTTTTGTCTTTTTTGTAAGATAGTGGTTTAATTTATTATTGTGGTACACGTCGCTTCTACTGGAGATGGTTCCCCAGTGGAGGTGTCTTGCCTAGAGCATCCACAATAACCCACTATTTACTTCTCA
The DNA here is from genome assembly GCF_033978685.3 of Nerophis lumbriciformis. Lineage (NCBI taxonomy): Eukaryota > Metazoa > Chordata > Actinopteri > Syngnathiformes > Syngnathidae > Nerophis > Nerophis lumbriciformis. Next base: position 6,027,626 of record NC_084584.2, on the reverse strand, counting down.
CAACTTTAATATGGAGTGATAGCCTAATGGCGATTACTCCCACACACTCTCACATTCACACCTTTCAGTATATTGATCTACGGAAATTTCAATGTATATTACATGAGGACCCCGTCGCTCTCCAGGTTATTGTTTTTTCACGGACAAAATTCAGTTTTTTATTCTGAATACACCATTTTAGGTCTGTTGGACTCCGACGTCCCTAGGATAATGGTTCACGGATATTTCAAATTATTGTGGGCTCCGACACCCCCCTAGTATGTTTGTTTATGGATATTACGGATTCCAGTTTTCGCGGTTCCGTTTACCTGCAGTATTTTGGCCTCTTCAGTTTTTATTTTAATTCAGTTTTTATTTAAAATTTTAATACTCACGGACGTTGGACTCCGACGTCCCTCTAATTTGGCCTTTTTACCTGTTAGAGCCTAGGATTTACAGGGTTTGTTTATGCGTCGTAACCCTCAGTCACACGCTTTTTCTTAGTCGTTTCTTTCTTTGTCAATTTAAAACGTACTCACTGCTCTCTGGGTTCCTTCCTCCTGTCCTTGGATTTCCATCAGTCTTTCAATTCCAGCCCGAAATGAAGAAAAAGCAGTTCCTCAATCAGGATTTGGATGCCATGGTCTTTCTGGTTTTACTCACTCATGCTGGAATCGTCAGACGTGTTGGAATCCGGCTCGAAGGACCAATTAGATGTCACGTTCAAACACAGGACATCTGTTGAACAGGACAAAAGGCAAAGAATCAAACAGAGACAGAATTCAATTTGGACTCAATATTGAGGAAAAACATGGCCGCTGCACTCTCTGCACAGTCCTGCACCACGCTCTGACGAAGAAGGTCTTCGTCTCCTCTTTTAATTCAGATGTTCCATGTTCACGCACCAACATATGTCACAGCAGGAATTGGTAAGTGTGTAAAAGAGTCATTGTTTTCGGTCGCTTTGAAGTCCAAGAAGAGGATTTTCTCGGGCTTGGGCTCTTCCTGGATCCAGCCGGGGCAGGTGTTGGAGGACAATGGACAACCCCTCCCGTCTCCTGTCCACAGCAACTTCAAGAGGGCAGCGGTCGTAAATAGCGTTGACCAAATAGTTGGAAGAGAGTTTGTGAATTACTTCAAAGAGAGTTCGTTTAGCACTTCAAAGAGAGTTCCTCCGAGAGTTGAGCAGATCCTGCCATCTGTCCGTGTTGAAATCACAGTGGCGTTTCACGAGCCTTCCTCCTCTTGTTAGGCCTCGAAATACAGCCTTCATCTTCTCATCAGGAACATAATGCAATATAATGTTTCTTTTGTGATAACTTACAAACAATTATTCTAACAATGCTAACATTTTTTTGTTAATTTTTTATTATTTGAAAAAAAAAAAATGTTTTAGCATGCTAACAGTTATCATTCCTCCCATTACAAAATATTTCCCATAACAAAATATTTGACACTGAGGTGCAAAATTAGCAAAAAAAAAAAAAAAAAAGCTAGCATACTAATATTTGAATGCTAACCATTGTGCCGTGGGTTGCTAAAAGTTTTGGACGCCTTAAGTAATTAATAGACTAACTTGTTTTTGATGTTTATGGAAAACTTACATTTGGTTCCTCAAAATCCGGCGGGTTTTTGATGTTTACATAAAGCGGAGGTGATTGGTCCAGGTTGACCCCGCCCTCTCCCACTTATATGGACCCCAGATAACAGAGCGTGCGTGTGTGTGCAGGTGCGCTGCAACTGCGTGGAGTGCGTGTCCAGCTCCGACGTGGACAGCCTGCGCCACTCGCGGTCCCGCCTCAACATCTACAAGGCGCTGTCCAGCCCCTCCCTGGTCGCCCTCTCCAGCGAGGACCCCTTCCTCACCGCCTTCAGGCTCAGCCGGGAGCTGCAGGAGCTCAGCAAGGTGACGCCTTCGCCGCCACACCACGCCCGCGTTTAGAACGCCCAGAACCGTGACACTTACGGGCTTGCAGGTCGAGAACGAGTTCAAGTCGGAGTACGAGGAGCTGTCGCAGCAGTGCAAGCAGTTCGCCAAAGACCTCCTGGACCAGACCAGAAGCTCCAGGGAGCTGGAGATGATCCTCAACTACAGAGACGACGTCAGCCTGCTGGAGGACGGCGACGGCGACCTGGCCAGGCTCAAGTTAGCCATCAAGTACTACCAGAAGGAAGTAAGCGTGACCCCGCCGCACCTCGTCTCTCATGATATATCTCACAGGAACACAGTAAATGCATGATCACGACGTGACAAAATAAAAGCCTCGCTGTCAGGTTCAAACACCGATGACATCTATTAGACAAGACAAGAAGCGAGGAATCGAACAGAGACAGGATTACATTTTGCTTATGTACCCTCGTACAGTAGTACCCCAAGCTCTGAGAAGGGAGCTACACGCCTACGCATTTATTTGGACATTCCCTGATTACATAGCTGCTTTTAAGGGGCGGGGGGTCATAAACAGCTGCCGCACTCGGTCATAAACAGTTCAAAGAAAAGGTGTCTGGAGCCGTGTCAGGTTTTCCCCCTCTCTCTGCTATGTAGATCTCGGGCCTCTCTACTTTGTAGATCTCGTGATAAGGTCCTTCCTGTGGCTGTCCAATAGATCAAAGAAACCGACACCTCCGCGTCGCATCCCATCGCACACAGTGGAGGTTTATGAGCCTTTTGCTTTGATAAGATCAAAGACAGCCTTTGTCTTCTTGCAGGGCAACCTGAACTCATGGGAACACAAAGTTGTGTGATAACTTATTCTGACACTCTCCATGTAACTTTGTTCTTCTCACATGGTCAAAACCTCATGAAGTCATACCCTCATGCTGTCATGACCTCATGAAGTCATAACCTCATGCCGTCATAGCCTCATGAAGTCATAACCTCATGCCGTCATGACCTCATGAAGTCATAACATCATGCCGTCATAACCTCATGAAGTCATAACCTCATGTCGTCATAACCTCATGCCTTCATGACCTTATGAAGTAAAAACCTCATGCCGTCATAATCTCATGAAGTCATAACCTCATGCCGTCATAACCTCATGCCGTCATAACCTCATGAAGTCAAAACATCATGCTGTCATAACCTCATGAAGTCATAACCTCATGAAGTCTAAACCTCATGAAGTCATACCCTCATGAAGTCATAACCTCATGCCGTCATAACCTCGTGAAGTCATAACCTCATGTCGTCATAACCTCATGAAGTTATAACCTCATGAAGTCATAACATTATGCCGTCATAACCTCATGAAGTCATAATCTCATGCCGTCATAACCTCATGAAGTCATACCCTCATGAAGTCATAACCTCATGTCGTCATAACCTCATGCCGTCATAACCTCATGAAGTCATAACCTCATGAAGTCATAACCCCATGAAGTCATAACTTCATGAAGTCATAACCTCATGAAGTCATAACCTCATGAAGTCATAACCTCATGCCGTCATAACCTCATGAAGTTATAATCTCATGCCGTCATAACCTCATGAAGTCATACCCTCATGCCGTCATAACCTCATGCCGTCATAACCTCATGAAGTCATAACCTCATGCCGTCATAACTTCATGCTGTCATAACCTCATGAAGTCATAACCTCATGAAGTCATAACCTCATGTCGTCATAACCTCATGCCGTCATACCCTCATGAAGTCATAACCTCATGTCGTAATAACCTCATGAAGTCATAACCTCATGAAGTCATAACCTCATGTCGTCATAACCTCATGAAGTCATAACCTCATGAAGTCATAACCTCATGCCGTCATAACCTCATGAAGTCATAACCTCATGAAGTCATAACCTCATGTCGTCATAACCTCATGCCGTCATACCCTCATGCCGCCATAACCTCATAAAGTCATAACTTCGTGTCGTCATAACCTCATGAAGTCATAACCTCATGCCGTCATAACCTCATGAAGTCATAACCTCATGAAGTCATAACCTCATGTCGTCATAAGCTCATGCTGTCATAACCTCATGAAATCATACCCTCATGCCGTCATAACCTCATGAAGTCATAACCTCATGCCGTCATAACCTCATGAAGTCAAAACATCATGCTGTCATAACCTCATGAAGTCATAACCTCATGAAGTCATAACCTCATGAAGTCTTAACCTCATGTCGTCATAACCTCATGAAGTCATAACCTCATGCCGTCATAACCTCATGCCGTCATAACCTCATGAAGTCATAACCTCATGAAGTCATACCCTCATCAAGTCATAACCTCATGCTGTCATAACCTCATGAAGTCATAACCTCATGAAGTCCTACCCTCATGAAGTCATAACCTCATGCTGTCATAACCCTCATGAAGTCATAACCTCATGCTGTCATAACCCTCATGAAGTCATAATTTCATGAAGTCATACCCTCATGAAGTCATAACCTCATGCCGTCATAACCTCATGAAGTCATAACCTCATGAAGTCAACCTCATGCCGCCATAACCTCATGAAGTCATAACTTCATGCCGTCATAACCTCATGAAGTCATAACCTCATGCCGTCATATCCTCAAGAAGTCATAACCTCATGCCGTCATAACCTCATGAAGTCATAACTTCATGAAGTCATAACCTCATGAAGTCATAACGTCATGAAGTCATACCCTCATGAAGTCATAACTTCATGTCGTCATAACCTCATGAAGTTATAACCTCATGTCGTCATAACCTCATGAAGTTATAACCTCATGAAGTCATACCCTCATGAAGTCATACCCTCATGCCGTCATAACCTCATGAAGTCATAACATTATGCCGTCATAACTTCATGCCTTCATACCCTCATGAAGTCATAACCTCATGCCGTCATAATCTCATGAAGTCATAACATTATGCCGTCATAACCTCATGCTGTCACAACCTCATGCCGTCATAACCTGATGAAGTCACAAACATGTCTCATGGATGACTTCCCTTCACTGATGTTTCCAGCGAGGCTGCTGCTGGTGAACTTAATGAGAAATGAGAAGATGATGAAGTGTTTGCTTATTAGTGTTTACTTATTAGTGTTTACTTATTAGTGTCTCCCACGCCGCATTAGCTTGTCACTCAAATGCTCCTTTAATTAATCTTCTCTGCACACCTGGACTCTGTGTCTCGCTACCTGGGAGCCAGGCAAGCGTGTCACATAATAAAAAGTAATTATGTGTGTGTGTGTGTGTGTGTGTGTGTGTGTGTGTGTGTGTGTGTGTGTGTGTGTGTGTGTGTGTGTGTGTGTGTGTGTGTGTGTGTGTGGTGCCCTCCCTGAAAGCTCTGATTATTTCAGCGCACCTCAGATGAGAATTTCGAGTGTAGTTGAGTGAAAAGTGCTGATAAAAGTGCAGAGTTGAAGATGAGTGAGGAATGAGACCTCAGACGAGTCCTGCTGGTTCTCATGTTGGCTGCTTTCTGTCTGTGCTGTGATCTCTCATGCAACACTGAGGTCTGCATAGAAGAATGTGAGAAGAGAGGACTTCAAACAGTTCTGACCAAGAAAACCTTTCAAAACATCGTAAAACACAAAACGTTATACAACGAAACGTCGAAACCCAAAACGCCATAATGCGAAAGACCATGACATGAAACACATCGTAACACAAAACGTCGTAACACACCAAACGTTGTAACACACCAAACGTCGCAACACACCAAACGTTGTAACACAAAACGTTGTAACACAAAACGTAACACACAAAACGTAACACAAAATGTTCTTACACGACACATTGTAACACAAAATGTCGTAACACAAAACGTTGTAACACAAAACATCCTTGCAAGAAACGTTGTAACACTAAATGTTGTCACACGAAACATCGTAAAACACAAAACGTCGCAACACACAAAACGTCGTAACACACAAAATGTCGTAACACACAAAATGTTGTAACACACAAAACGTTGTAACACAAAACGTTGTACCACAAAATGTCGTCACAGGACACATCGTAAAACGAAACGTCGAAGCACAAAACGCCATGACATGAAACGTTGCAGCACATCGTAACACAAAACGTTGTAACACACAAGATGTCCCAACACACAAAACGTCAAAAAAACAAATATTGTAACACACAAAACATCGTAAAACAAAACGTTGTAACACAAAATGTCCTTACACAAGACATTGTAACACAAAATGTCATAACACAAAACGTCGCAACACAAAACGTTGTAACACAAAACATCCTTGCAAGAAACGTAACACTAAATGTCTTCACACGAAACATCGTAAAACACAAAACGACGTAACACACAAAAAAACGTAACACAAAATGTCGTAACACAATGCGCCGTAACACAAAGCGTCGTAACACAAGACATTGTAAAACACAAAACTTTATAACACACAACATGAAACGGCTGTAAAACAAAAAACACAAAATCTCGTAATACAGAATGTCGTTATACCCAACGTAGAAATACAAAACATCGCAACACAAAACATCTTAACGTAAAAACATTATGACACAAAACCTCGTAATACAAAACGACGTAACACGAAACGTCATAACACGAAACGTCATAACACGAAACGTCATAACACGAAACGTCGTAGCGCGAAACTCCATGACATGAAACATTGCAACACTACATGTCGTAACACAAAACATCGCAAAACACAAAACGCTGTACGACGAAACGTCGTTACACAAAACGTTGTTACACAAAACATTGTGACACGAAACCCTACAACGCAATACTCCGTAACATGAAATGTTGCAACACTACATGTCGTAACACCAAACATTGTAAAACACAAAACTTCCTAACACACAAAACATAACACAAAATGTCATAAGACAAAACGTCGTAACGTGAAACGGCTGTAAAACAAAAAACACAAAATCTTGTAATACAGAATGTCGTTATACACAATGTAGAAATACAAAACATTGCAACACAAAACATCGCAACACAAAACATTGCAACACAAAACATCTTAACGTAAAAACATTATGACACAAAACATCGTAATACAAAACGACGTAACACGAATCATCATAACAAAAAACGTTATAACGCGAAACTCCATGACATGAAACATTGCAACACTACATGTCGTAACACAAAACATCGCAAAACACAAAACGCTGTACGACGAAATGTCGTAATACAAAACGTTGTTAAACAAAACATTGTAACACGAAACCCTACAACGCAATACTCCGTAACATGAAATGTTGCAACACTACATGTCGTAACACAAAACATTGTAAAACACAAAACTTTGTAACACACAAAACATAACACAAAATGTTGTAAGACTAAACGTCGTAACATGAAACGACTGTAAAACAAAAAACACAGAATCTCGTAATACAGAATGTCGTTATACAAAAAGTAGAAATACAAAACATCGCGACACAAAACATCGCGACACAAAACATCTTAACGTAAAAATGACATAACACAAAACATCATAACACGAAAGGTTGTAACGCGAAACTCCATGACATGAAACATTGCAGCACTATATGTCGTAACACAAAACATTGTAAAACACAAAACGCGGTACGACGAAACATCGTAACACAAAACGTCGTTACACAAAACATCGTAACACAAAACCTTGTAACACAAAACATTGTAAAACACAAAACTTCCTAACACACAAAACATAACACAAAGTGTCGTAAGACAAAACGTCGTAACATGAAACGGCTGTAAAACAAAAAACACAAAATCTCGTAATACAGAATGTCCTTATACAAAACGTAGAAATACAAAACATCGAAACATAAAACATTATCATATAAAACATCGTAATACAAAACGACGTAACAAAAAACGTTATAACACGAAACGTCATAACACAAAATGCTGTAACGCGAAACTCCATGACATGAAACATTGCAACACTACATGTCGTAACACAAAACATCGTAAAACACAAAACGGCGTACGAGGAAACGTCGTAACACGAAACGTTGTTACACGAAACGTCGTTACACAAAACATCGTAACACGAAGCCTTACAACACAATACTCCGTAACATGAAATGGTGCAACACTGCATGTCCTAACACAAAACATTGTAAAACACAAAACTTCGTAACACACAAAACGTCGTAAGACAAAACGTTGTAAGATAAAGCGACTGTAAAACAAAAAACTAAATCTCGTAATACAGAATGTCGTTATACAAAACGTAGAAATACAAAACATCGAAACATAAAACATCTTAACGTAAAAACATTATCATATAAAACATCGTAATATAAAACGACGTAACAAAAAACGTTATAACACGAAACGTCATGACACAAAATGCTGTAACGCGAAACTCCATGACATGAAACATTGCAACACTACATGTCGTAACACAAAACATCGTAAAACACAAAACGGCGTACGAGGAAACGTTGTTACACGAAACGTTGTTACACGAAACGTTGTTACACGAAACGTCGTAACACAAAACATCGTAACACGAAACCTTACAACGCAATACTCCGTAACATTAAATGATGCAACACTGCATGTCCTAACACAAAACATAACACAAAACGTCGTAAGACAAAACGTTGTAAGATAAAGCAACTGTAAAACAAAAAACTAAATCTCGTAATACAGAATGTCGTTATACAAAACGTAGAAATACAAAACATTGCAACACAAAACATTGCAACACAAAACATCTTAACGTAAAAACATTATGACACAAAACATCGTAATATAAAACAACGTAACAAACATGGAATGTCACATCATGAAACGCCGTAACACGAAACGCCGTAATATGAAACGTCGTAACATGAAATGCTGTAACACAACAGACCAAATAACGACATGTCGCAACGCGAAACATCATAATACAAAACGTCATTAGACAAACTATCCTGATACATAACGTAGTAATACAAAACATCGTAACACACATGAGTACATAAAGTTTGGTGCATGGACATGAAAAACGTGAGTCAGCAGTAAATATGTGAGTGTTACAGCACACGTCGGTGTAACACTTCGTACACCAAGCAGTTTTGCTCCGAACTTCTGCTCCCTTTCCCTTTCTCTCCCCGTTTTTACGTCTCCACACCTCCTCTGTCATTACTTCTGTCCTGCACGCTGGACATAAAAGGTAATCCATACTTGTTAAGATTTGCTTAAGTGCTTGAAGTTGCCCCCTCAGGGCGGGGAAGCCTACGACTGCGCTGTGCAGAGGATGGACTCCGGGAGCAGAGTGAGCAGCCAAGCATCCAAACACATCATCAAATTCATCAAATTAAAGAGCAAGTTATCTCTCTGCCTTCCTCCCCGGGGGGCGGGGGGGGGGTACATCGGCAGGATTACCTTCATTTCATTTCGACGTACGTTCTCATTGTTGCTACTCTTGTTTAGGCTTTGTCCATTTATGTTGCCTACTCTGTTTCTACACTTGTCGTGTCACCGGTAACCACGACGACCACGCGTCTGCTACTCTATAGAAGACTGACAGTAATGTTAGGGTTAACCCACCCGGATTGTCATCCTTTCAAGGCCGTCTGACACGAGGAGGAGTAAGTACAAAAGCAGTTGTCACGTTGTGTAAATGGTAAATAAAAACATAATATAATGATTAACAAATGCTTTTCAACTTATATTCAAGTGAATTGACTGCAAAGACACTAAATGTCATCACACAAAACATCGTAAAACACAAAACGTCGTAACACACAAAACGTTGTAACAAAAAACGTTGTAACAAAAAACGTTGTAACACAAAACGTTGTAACAAAAAACGTTGTAAAACACAAAATGTTATAACACAAAACATTGTAACAAAGCGTCCTTACACGACACGTTGTAACACAAAACGTTGTAACACAAAATGTCGTAACACAAAATGCCGTAACACAAAGCGTCACAACACAACATCTATTGAATAGACTGCAAAGACAAACTATTTGACGTTCAAATCCTTGCACAAAACGTTGTAACACAAAACATTGTAACACAAAACGTCCTTACACGACACGTTGTAACACAAAATGTCGTTACGCAAAACGTTGTAACACAAAACGTTGTAGCCCAAAACGTCGCAACACAAAATGTTGTAACACAAAACATCCTTACAGGAAACATTGTAACACTAAATGTCGTCACACAAAACATCTTAAAACACAAAACGTCGTAACACACAAAACGTTGTAACAAAAAACGTTGTAACAAAAAACGTTGTAACAAAAAACGTTGTAACACAAAACGTTGTAACAAAAAACGTTGTAAAACACAAAATGTTATAACACAAAACATTGCAACAAAGCGTCCTTACACGACACGTTGTAACACAAAACGTTGTAACACAAAATGTCGTAACACAAAATGTCGTAACACAAAGCGTCATAACACAACATCTATTGAATAGACTGCAAAGACAAACTATTTGACGTTCAAATCCTTGCACAAAACGTCGTAACACAAAACATTGTAACACAAAACGTCCTTACACGACACGTTGTAACACAAAATGTCGTTACGCAAAACGTTGTAACACGACACGTTGTAGTTCAAAACGTCACAACACAAAATGTAACACAAAACATCCTTACACGAAACATTGTAACACTAAATGTCATCACACAAAACATCGTAAAACACAAAACGGCGTAACACACAAAACGTTGTAACAAAAAACGTTGTAACACAAAACGTAACAAAAAACGTTGTAAAACACAAAATGTTATAACACAAAACATTGTAACAAAGCGTCCTTACACGACACGTTGTAACACAAAACGTTGTAACACAAAATGTCGTAACACAAAATGTCGTAACACAAAGCGTCATAACACAACATCTATTGAATAGACTGCAAAGACAAACTATTTGATGTTCAAATCCTTGCACAAAACGTTGTAACACAAAACATTGTAACACAAAACGTCCTTACACGACACGTTGTAACACTAAATGTCGTTACGCAAAACGTTGTAACACGACACGTTGTAGCCCAAAACGTCGCAACACAAAATGTAACACAAAACATCCTTACAGGAAACATTGTAACACTAAATGTCATCACACAAAACATCGTAAAACACAAAACGTCGTAACACACAAAACGTTGTAACAAAAAACGTTGTAACAAAAAACGTTGTAACACAAAACGTTGTAACAAAAAACGTTGTAAAACACAAAATGTTATAACACAAAACATTGTAACAAAGCGTCCTTACACGACACGTTGTAACACAAAACGTTGTAACACAAAATGTCGTAACACAAAATGTCGTAACACAAAGCGTCATAACACAACATCTATTGAATAGACTGCAAAGACAAGATATTTGACGTTCAAATCCTTGCACAAAACGTTGTAACACAAAACATTGTAACACAAAACGTCCTTACACGACACGTTGTAACACAAAATGCCGTTACGCAAAACGTTGTAACACAAAACGTTGTAGCCCAAAACGTCGCAACACAAAATGTAACACAAAACATCCTTACAGGAAACATTGCAACACTAAATGTCATCACACAAAACATCGTAAAACACAAAACGTCGTAACACACAAAACGTTGTAACAAAAAACATTGTAACAAAAAACGTTGTAACACAAAACGTTGTAACAAAAAACGTTGTAAAACACAAAATGTTATAACACAAAACATTGTAACAAAGCGTCCTTAAACGACACGTTGTAACACAAAACGTTGTAACACAAAATGTCGTAACACAAAATGTCGTAACACAAAGCGTCATAACACAACATCTATTGAATAGACTGCAAAGACAAACTATTTGATGTTCAAATCCTTGCACAAAACGTCGTAATACAAAACCTTGTAGCACAAAACGTCCTTGCAAGAAACGTTGTAACACAAATGTCGTCACACGAAACATTGTAAAACACAAAACGTCGTAACACACAAAATCTTGTAACACAAAACGTCCTTACACGAAACGTTGCAAAACAAAACGTCGTAACACAAAACGTCGTAACACAAAACATTGTAACACAAAACATTGTAACCCAAAACGTCGCAACACAAAACGTCGCAACACAAAACGTTGTAACACAGAATATCCTTACAAGAAACATTGTAACACTAAATGTCGTCACACAAAACATTGTAAAACACAAAACGTCGTAACACACAAAACGTTGTAACACAAAACATTGTAACACAAAACGTCCTTACACGACACGTTGTAACACAAAACATCGTAACACAAAACATTGTAACACAAAACGTTGTAACCCAAAACGTCGCAACACAAAACGTTGTAACACAAAACGTTGTAACATAAAACGTCCTTACACGACACGTTGTAACACAAAACGTTGTAACACAAAACGTTGTAACACAAAACGTTGTAACCCAAAACGTCGCAACACAAAACATTGTAACACAAAATATCCTTACAAGAAACATTGTAACACTAAATGTCGTCACACGAAACATCGTAAAACACAAAACGTCGTAACACACAAAACGTTGTAACACAAAACGTCCTTACACGACACGTTGTAACACAAAATGTCGTAACACAAAACATTGTAACACAAAACGTCGCAACACAAAACGTTGTAACACAAAATATCCTTACAAGAAAAATTGTAACACTAAATGTCATCACACGAAACATCGTAAAACACAAAACGTTGAAACACACAAAACGTTGTAACACAAAACATTGTAACACAAAACGTCGCAACACAAAACGTTATAACACAAAATATCCTTACAAGAAACATTGTAACACTAAATGTCATCACACGAAACATCGTAAAACACAAAACATCGTAACACACAAAACGTTGTATCACAAAAAATTGTAACACAAAACGTCCTCACACGACACGTTGTAACACAAAATGTTGTAACACAAAACGTCATAATACAAAACCTTGTAACACAAAACGTCCTTGCAAGAAATGTTGTAACACTAAATGTCGTCACACGAAACATCGTAAAACGCAAAACGTCGTAACAAACAAAACGTTGTAACACAAAACATTGTAACCCAAAACGTCGCAACACAAAACGTTGTAACACAGAATATCCTTACAAGAAACATTGTAACACTAAATGTCGTCACACGAAACATCGTAAAACATAAAATGTCGTAACACACAAAACGTTGTAACACAAAACATTGTAACATAAAACGTCCTTGCAAGAAACGTTGTAACACTAAATGTCGTCACACGAAACATCGTAAAACGCAAAACGTCGTAACACACAAAACGTTGTAACACAAAACGTTGTAACCCAAAACGTTGCAACACAAAACGTTGTAACACAGAATATCCTCACAAGAAACATTGTAACACTAAATGTCGTCACACGAAACATCGTAAAACACAAAACATCGTAACACACAAAACATTGTAACACAAAACGTCCTTACACGACACGTTGTAACACAAAATGTTGTAACACAAAACGTCGTAATACAAAACCTTGTAACACAAAACGTCCTTGCAAGAAACGTTGCAACACTAAATATCGTCACACGAAACATCATAAGACGCAAAACGTCGTAACACACAAAACGTTGTAACACAAAACGTTGTAACACAAAACATTGTTACCCAAAACCTCGCAACACAAAACATTGTAACACAGAATATCCTTACAAGAAACATTGTAACACTAAATGTCGTCACACGAAACATCGTAAAACCCAAAACATCGTAACACACAAAACGTTGTAACACAAAACATTGTAACACAAAATGTCCTTACACGACACGTTGTAACACAAAACGTCGTAACCCAAAACATTGTAACACAAAACGTTGTAACCCAAAACGTCGCAACACAAAACGTTGTAACACAAAACGTTGTAACACAAAACATTGTAACACAAAACGTCCTTACACGACACGTTGTAACACAAAACGTCGTAACACAAAACATTGTAACACAAAACGTTGTAACACAAAACGTTGTAACCCAAAACGTCGCAACACAAAACGTTGTAACACAAAACGTTGTAACACAAAATGTTGTAACACAAAACGTCCTTACACGACACGTTGTAACACAAAACGTCGTAACACAAAACGTCGTAACACAAAACATTGTAACACAAAACGTTGTAACCCAAAACGTCGCAACACAAAACATTGTAACACAAAATATCCTTACAAGAAACATTGTAACACTAATGTCGTAACACACAAAACGTTGTAACACAAAACGTCCTTACACGACACGTTGTAACACAAAATGTCGTAACACAAAACATTGTAACACAAAACGTTGTAACCCTAAAATGTCGCAACACAAAACGTTGTAACACAAAACATTCTTACAACAAACATTGTAACACTAAATGTCGTCACACGAAACATCGTAAAACACAAAACATCGTAACACACAAAACATTGTAACACAAAACACTGTAACACAAAATGTCCTTACACGACACGTTGTAACACAAAATGTCGTAACACAAAAACTTTGTAACACAAACGTAACACAAAATGTTGTAACCCAAAACGTCGCAACACAAAACGTTGTAACACAAAACATCCTTACAAGAAACATTGTAACACTAAATGTTGTCACACGAACCATCGTAAAACACAAAACGTCGTAACACACAAAACGTTGTAACACAAAACGTTGTAACACAAAACGTTGTAACCCAAAACATCGCAACACAAAACGTAACACAAAACATCCTTGCAAGAAACATTGTAACACTAAATGTCATCACACAAAACATCGTAAAACACAAAACGTTGTAACACAAAACGTCCTTACACGACACGTTGTAACACAAAACGTCGTAACACAAAACATTGTAACACAAAACGTTGTAACCCTAAACGTCGCAACACAAAGCGTTGTAACACAAAATATCCTTACAAGAAACATTGTAACACTAAATGTCGTCACACGAAACATCGTAAAACACAGAACGTCGTAACACACAAAACGTTGTAACACAAAACGTCCTTACACGACACGTTGTAACACAAAATGTCGTAACACAAAACATTGTAACACAAAACGTTGTAACCCTAAAACGTCGCAACACAAAACGTTGTAACACAAAACATCCTTACAAGAAACATTGTAACACTAAATGTCGTCACACGAACCATCGTAAAACACAAAACGTCGTAACACACAAAACGTTGTAACACAAAACGTTGTAACACAAAACGTTGTAACCCAAAACATCGCAACACAAAACGTAACACAAAACATCCTTGCAAGAAACATTGTAACACTAAATGTCATCACACAAAACATCGTAAAACACAAAACGTTGTAACACAAAACGTCCTTACACGACACGTTGTAACACAAAACGTCGTAACACAAAACATTGTAACACAAAACGTTGTAACCCTAAACGTCGCAACACAAAGCGTTGTAACACAAAATATCCTTACAAGAAACATTGTAACACTAAATGTCGTCACACGAAACATCGTAAAACACAGAACGTCGTAACACACAAAACGTTGTAACACAAAACGTCCTTACACAACACGTTGTAGCACAAAATGTCATAACACAAAACGTTATAACACAAAACGTTGTAACCCAAAATGTCGCAACACAAAACGTTGTAACACAAAATATCCTTACAAGAAACATTGTAACACTAAATGTCGTCACACGAAACATCGTAAAACACAAAACGTCATAACACACAAAACATTGTAACACAAACCGTTGTAACACAAAACGTCTTTACACGACACGTTGTAACACAAAATGTCGTAACACAAAACGTCGTAACACAAAACGTTGTAACACAAAGCGTCAAAACAAAACATCTATTGAATAGACTGCAAAGACAAGATATTTGACATTCAAACTGGAAAACTTTGTTATTTTTTTGCAAATATTAGCTCATTTGGAATGTGATGCCTGCAAGGTGTTTCAAAAAAAGCTGGCACAAGTGGCAATAAATACTGATAAAGTTGAGGAATGCTCATCAAACACTTATTTGGAACATCCCACAGGTGAACAGGCTAATTGGGAACAAGTGGGTGCCATGATTGGGTATTGTGGAAAGGGATTGCAGGAGTGAAAGTCAAGGCGTCTGTCCATGGTGCTGAAACAGAGCGCCGTCAGACTGGGGCGTGGCATGTGCTGACGGCGAGACACAGCTGGCAGATGATTAGATTGCACAGGCGGTACGTGTTAAACTAATCATCTGTTGTCTTTAACAGTGAGCGGCGGGTGCAGGAAGGAGAGGAAGTTGGGAGAGAGACTGTAAAATCCAAAAAAGAAGCAGATTATTTGATGGTGGTGTTGAAAAACATTCAAACTTATTGTAAACTCTTTGCGCTTGCTTGCTTTGACGTGCATCTGTGGGACCGCAAGATAGCGACTTGTACACGTATAAAAGCAGCTTCCATGAAATGCTCAGTCATTCACAAACAAGGACGGGGCGAG
Organism: Nerophis lumbriciformis; assembly: GCF_033978685.3. NCBI lineage: Eukaryota > Metazoa > Chordata > Actinopteri > Syngnathiformes > Syngnathidae > Nerophis > Nerophis lumbriciformis. The sequence continues at coordinate 6,011,286 of NC_084584.2, read as the reverse complement.
GGTCACCACTTTGTCAACAAATGCCTGAGCAAATTGTTGAACAGTTTAAGAACAACATTTCTCAACCAGCTATTGCAAGGAATTTAGGGATTTCACCATCTAGGCTCCGTAATATCATCAAAAGGTTCAGAGAATCTGGAGAAATCACTGCACGTAAGCCATGATATTACGCACCTTGGATCCCTGCATATAAAAGCGACATCGGCGTGTAAAGGATATCACCACATGGGCTCAGGATTACTTCAGAAAACCTTGTGTTATATTTTGTGTGTTAGGAAGTTTTGTGTTTTACGACATGTAGTGTTGCAACATTTCATGTTACGGAGTATTGCGTTGTAAGGTTTCGTGTTACCATGTTTTGTGTAACGACGTTTTGTGTTACAACTTTTCATCGTACAGTGTTTTGTGTTTTACGATGTTTTGTGTTACGACATGTAGTGTTGCAATGTTTAATGTCACGGAGTTTTGCGTTACGACGTTTCGTGTTATGACGTTTTGTGTTATGTCGTTTTGTATTACGATGTTTTGTGTCATAATGTTTTTACGTTAAGATGTTTTGTGTTGCGATGTTTTGTATTTCTACGTTTGGTATAACGACATTCTGGATTACGAGATTTTGTGTTTTTTGTTTTACAGCCGTTTCATCTTACAAAGTTTTGTCTTACGGTGTTTTGTGTTATGTTTTGTGTGTCAGGAAGTTTTGTGTTTTACAAAGTTTTGTGTTACAACATGTAGTGTTGCAACATTTCATGCTACGGAGTATTGTGTTGTAAGGTTTCGTGTTACCATGTTTTGTGTAACGACGTTTCGTGTTAGGACGTTTCGTCGTACCGCGTTTTGTGTTTTACGATGTTTTGTGTTGCGACATGTAGTGTTGCAATGTTTTATGTCATGGAGTTTCGCGTTACGATGTTTCGTGTTATGACGTTTTGTGTTACGTCGTTTTGTATTACGATGTTTTGTGTCATAATGTTTTTACGTTAAGATGTTTTGTGTTGCGATGTTTTGTGTTTCTACGTTTGGTATAACGACATTCTGTATTATGAGATTTTGTGTTTTTTGTTTTACAGCCGTTTCATCTTACGATGTTTTGTCTTATGATGTTTTGTCTTACGATGTTTTGTGTTATATTTTGTGTGTTAGGAAGTTTTGTGTTTTACAATGTTTTGTGTTACGACATGTAGTGTTGCAACATTTCATGTTACGGAGTATTGCGTTGTAAGGTTTCGTGTTACCATGTTTTGTGTAACGACGTTTTGTGTTACGACGTTTTGTATTACGATGTTTTGTGTCATAATGTTTTTACGTTTTGTGTTTTACGATGTTTTGTGTTACGACATGTAGTGTTGCAATGTTTTATGTCATGGAGTTTCACGCTACGACGTTTCGTGTTATGACGTTTTGTGTTACGTCGTTTTGTTTTAAGATGTTTTGTGTCATAATGTTTTGTATTTCTACGTTTGGTATAACGACATTCTGTATTACGAGATTTTGTGTTTTTTGTTTTACAGCCGTTTCATCTTACGACATTTTGTCTTACGGTGTTTTGTGTTATATTTTGTGTGTCAGGAAGTTTTGTGTTTTACAAAGTTTTGTGTTACGACATGTAGTGTTGCAACATTTCATGTTATGGAGTATTGAGTGGTAAGGTTTCGTTTTACCATGTTTTGTGTAACGACGTTTTGTGTAACGACGTTTTGTGTAACGACGTTTTGTATTACGACGTTTCGTCGTACAGCGTTTTGTGTTTTACGATGTTTTGTGTTACGACATGTAGTGTTGCAATGTTTCATGTCATGGAGTTTCACGTTACGACGTTTCGTGTTATGACGTTTTGTGTTACGTCGTTTTGTTTGACGATGTTTTGTGTCATAATGTTTTTACGTTAAGATGTTTTGTATTGCGATGTTTTGTATTTCTACGTTTGGTATAACGACATTCTGTATTATGACATTTTGTGTTTTTTGTTTTACAGCCGTTCCATCTTACGATGTTTTGTCTTACGATGTTTTGTCTTACGATGTTTTGTGTTATGTTTTGTGTGTTAGGAAGTTTTGTGTTTTACAATGTTTTGTGTTACAACATGTAGTGTTGCAAAATTTCATGTTACAGAGTATTGCGTTGTAAGGTTTCGTGTTACGATGTTTTGTGTAACGACGTTTCGTGTTAGGACGTTTCGTCGTACCGCGTTTTGTGTTTTACGATGTTTTGTGTTGCGACATGCAGTGTTGCAATGTTTTATGTCATGGAGTTTCGCGTTACGATGTTTCGTGTTATGACGTTTTGTGTTACGTCGTTTTGTATTACGATGTTTTGTGTCATAATGTTTTTACGTTAAGATGTTTTGTGTTGCGATGTTTTGTGTTTCTACGTTTGGTATAACGACATTCTGTATTATGAGATTTTGTGTTTTTTGTTTTACAGCCGTTTCATCTTACGATGTTTTGTCTTACGATGTTTTGTCTTATGATGTTTTGTGTTATATTTTGTGTGTTAGGAAGTTTTGTGTTTTACAATGTTTTGTCTTACGACATGTAGTGTTGCAACATTTCATGTTACGGAGTATTGAGTTGTAAGGTTTCATGTTACGGTGTTTTGTGTAACGACGCTTCGTGTTAGGACGGTTCGTCGTACCGCGTTTTGTGTTTTACGATGTTTTGTGTTACGACATGTAGTGTTGCAATGTTTCATGTCATGGAGTTTCGCGTTACGACGTTTTGTGTTACGACGTTTTGTGTTACGTCGTTTTGTATTACGATGTTTTGTGTCATAATGTTTTTACGTTAAGATGTTTTGTGTTGCAATGTTTTGTATTTCTACGTTTGGTATAACGACATTCTATATTACGAGATTTTGTGTTTTTTGTTTTACAGCCGTTTCATCTTACGACGTTTTGTCTTACGGTGTTTTGTGTTATGTTTTGTGTGTCAGGAAGTTTTGTGTTTTACAATGTTTTGTGTTACGACATGTAGTGTTGCAAAATTTCATGTTACGGAGTATTGCGTTGTAAGGCTTTGTGTTACGATGTTTTGTGTTTCAATGCTTTGTGTTACGATGTTTTGTGTAACGACGTTTTGTGTTAGGACGTTTCGTCGTACCGCGTTTTGTGTTTTACGATGTTTTGTGTTACAACATGTAGTGTTGCAATGTTTCATGTGATGTAGATTCGCGTTACGACGTTTCGTGTTATGACGTTTTGTGTTACATCGTTATGTATTACGATGTTTTGTATCATAATGTTTTTACGTTAAGATGTTTTGTGTTGCGATGTTTTGTATTTCTACGTTTTGTATAACGACATTCTGTGTTACGAGATTTTGTGTTTTTTTGTTTTACAGCCGTTTCATGTTACGACGTTTTGTCTTACGACGTTTTGTGTTATATTTTGTCTGTTACGAAGTTTTGTGTTTTACAATGTTTTGTCTTACGACATGTAGTGTTGCAACATTTCATGTTACGGAGTATTGCGTTTTAGGCTTACGTGTTACCCTGTTTTGTGTAACGACGTTTTGTGTTAGGACATTTCGTCGTACAGCGTTTTGTTTTTTACGATGTTTTGTGTTACGACATGTAGTGTTGCAATGTTTAATGTCATGGAGTTTTGCGTTACGACGTTTCGTGTTATGACGTTTTGTGTTACGTCGTTTTGTATTACGATGTTTTGTGTCATAATGTTTTTACGTTAAGATGTTTTGTGTTGCGATGTTTTGTATTTCTACGTTTGGTATAACGACATTCTGTATTACGAGATTTTGTGTTTTTTGTTTTACAGTCGTTTCATCTTATGATGTTTTGTCTTAAGATGTTTTGTCTTACGATGTTTTGTGTTATATTTTGTGTGTTAGGAAGTTTTGTGTTTTACAATGTTTTGTGTTACGACATGTAGTGTTGCAAAATTTCATGTTACGGAGTATTGCGTTGTAAGGTTTCGTGTTACAATGTTTTTTGTAACGACGTTTCGTGTTAGGACGTTTCGTCGTACCGCGTTTTGTGTTTTACGATGTTTTGTGTTACGACATGTAGTGTTGCAATGTTTTATGTCATGGAGTTTCGCGTTACGATGTTTCGTGTTATGACGTTTTGTGTTACGTCGTTTTGTATTACAATGTTTTGTGTCATAATGTTTTTACGTTAAGATGTTTTGTGTTGCGATGTTTTGTATTTCTACGTTTGGTATAATGACATTCTGTATTACGAGATTTTGTGTTTTTTGTTTTACAGCCGTTTCATCTTACGACGTTTTGTCTTACAATGTTTTGTGTTATATTTTGTGTGTTAGGAAGTTTTGTGTTTTACAATATTTTGTGTTACGACATGTAGTGTTGCAACATTTCATGTTACGGAGTATTGTGTTGTAATGTTTCGTGTAACGACGTTTCGTGTTAGGACGTTTCGTCGTACAGTGTTTTGTGTTTTACGATGTTTTGTGTTACAACATGTAGTGTTGCAATGTTTCATGTTATGGAGTTTCGCGTTACGACATTTCGTGTTATGACGTTTTGTGTTACGTCGTTTTGTATTACGATGTTTTGTGTCATAATGTTTTTACATTAAGATGTTTTGTGTTGCGATGTTTTGTATTTCTACGTTTGGTATAACAAAATTCTGTATTACGAGATGTTGTGTTTTTTGTTTTACAGCCGTTTCATCTTATGATGTTTTGTCTTAAGATGTTTTGTCTTACGATGTTTTGTGTTATATTTTGTGTGTTAGGAAGTTTTGTGTTTTACAATGTTTTGGGTTACGACATGTAGTGTTGCAAAATTTCATGTTACGGAGTATTGCGTTGTAAGGTTTCGTGTTACGATGTTTTGTGTAACGACGTTTCGTGTTAGGACGTTTCGTCGTACCGCGTTTTGTGTTTTACGATGTTTTGTGTTACGGCATGTAGTGTTGCAATGTTTTATGTCATGGAGTTTCGTGTTACGATGTTTCGTGTTATGACGTTTTGTGTTACGTCGTTTTGTATTACGATGTTTTGTGTCATAATGTTTTTATGTTAAGATGTTTTGTGTTGCAATGTTTTGTATTTCTACGTTTTGTACAACAACATTCTGTATTACGAGATTTTGTGTTTTTTGTTTTACAGCTGTTTCATCTTACGATGTTTTGTCTTAAGATGTTTTGTCTTACGATGTTTTGTGTTATATTTTGTGTGTTAGGAAGTTTTGTGTTTTACAATGTTTTGTGTTACGACATGTAGTGTTGCAAAATTTCATGTTACGGAGTATTGCATTGTAAGGTTTCGTGTTACGATGTTTTTTGTAACGACGTTTCGTGTCAGGACGTTTCGTCGTACTGCGTTTTGTGTTTTACGATGTTTTGTGTTGCGACATGTAGTGTTGCAATGTTTCATGTCATGGAGTTTTGCGTTACGGCGTTTCGTGTTATGACGTTTTGTGATACGTCGTTTTGTATTACGATGTTTTGTGTCATAATGTTTGTACGTTAAGATGTTTTGTGTTTCTACGTTTGGTATAACGACATTCTGTATTATGAGATTTTGTGTTTTTTGTTTTACAACCGTTTCATCTTACGATGTTTTGTCTTACGATGTTTTGTCTTACGATGTTTTGTGTTATATTTTGTGTGTTAGGAAGTTTTGTGTTTTATGTTACGACATGTAGTGTTGCAAAATTTCATGTTACGGAGTATTGCGTTGTAAGGTTTCGTGTTACGATGTTTTGTGTTACGATGTTTTGTGTAACGACGTTTTGTGTTAGGACGTTTCGTCGTACAGCGTTTTGTGTTTTACGATGTTTTGTGTTACGGCATGTAGTGTTGCAATGTTTTATGTCATGGAGTTTCGCGTTACGATGTTTCGTGTTATGACGTTTTGTGTTACGTCGTTTTGTATTACGATGTTTTGTGTCATAATGTTTCTACGTTAACATGTTTTGTGTTGCGATGTTTTGTATTTCTACGTTTGGTATAACGACATTCTGTATTATGAGATTTTGTGTTTTTTGTTTTACAGCCGTTTCATCTTACGATGTTTTGTCTTACGATGCTTTGTCTTACGATGTTTTGTGTTATATTTTGTGTGTTAGGAAGTTTTGTGTTTTACAATGTTTTGTGTTACAACATGTGTGTGTTAGGAAGTTTTGTGTTCTACGATGTTTCGTGTTATGACGTTTTGTGTTACGTCGTTTTGTATTACAATGTTTTGTGTCATAATGTTTTGTATTTCTACGTTTGGTATAACGACATTCTGTATTATGAGATTTTGTGTTTTTTGTTTTACAGCCGTTTCATCTTATGACATTTTGTCTTATGACATTTTGTGTTATATTTTGTGTGTTAGGAATTTTTGTGTTTTACAATGTTTTGTGTTACGACATGTAGTGTTGCAACATTTCATGTTACGGAGTGAAATATCTTGTCTTTGCAGTCTATTCAATTGAATATAAGTTGAAAAGGATTTGTTGTATTCTCTTTTTATTTACCATTTACACAACGTGACAACTTCACTGCTTTTGGCTTTTGTAGTTGCCCGTCTCTCATGCTTCTGTCCTTGCCGGGTTTCACAACTGAAAGTTAACCCGACTCTCTGCGCCCGGGCCGGTACTGCGTGACGCCATCAAAACTAGAGGAAATAATTAACAAAATGAAAATATCTCGGAAGAATCCTAAAAGGTCCATTTATTCCCCCGAAATGTAAACAAAGTACGTAGAAGTACTGACCTTTACTCACATGAATGTGTTTTTTTTTTTTTTTTTTAGCTATTTGACTTAGACGTCCACTCTAAGTCGAAGCTACGAACAATGGGCTTTTTGCTCCGCCGCTCCCAGTCTGTGGAATGCTCTCCCTGACCACCTGAGGGCACCACAGACTGTGGATGCTTTTAAAAAAGGCTTAGAAACCCTTCTTTTTAAAAAATCATTTTTTTTTTAGATATATGCATACTACTTTTAGCTATTTGGCTGTTCTAGTTTTTATTTTTATTGATTTTTTATTATCTTTTTATTTATTTATTTTTTTAGAACACTGTTTTTTTTTTTTACAAATAAAATCTATTATTACTCTCAGTGTACTTGGTGAACATATATCACCAATAGCTCCGCCTCCTCGTTAACTTTGCAAGCGACCCATCTCGTTTACTCAAATAGGCAAAATGACTTCAAAATGAACGTCATTCTCTGTGTACTTTTCAGAATAAAAGTTTGTTAAAAGGCTCAACTGGCGTTGACTCTTAGTAGTACACTTTTTATTCTCTTTACTTTTTGTCTTCGTACTGTACGGCAAAAATGTGACTCATTCGACTCAGACACACACACACACACACACACACACACACACACACACACACACACACACACACACACACACACACACACACACACACACACACACACACACATTAAATTAGGATCCCTTGTTGCCATGGCTACAAGACTGCAGAGTTGGCGCCCAACGATGCAGGTCGACACGGTGGCTTGAATCTTGTGGCTCTATGTGATACTTTGCATTGTGTGTGTGTGTGTGCGTGTGTGTGTGTGTGTGTGTGTGTGCGCACATTTAACACAACTTCCCAGACCTCCGCCAAGGCCATAGACCATGTGATACTTTTACCCCTTCAGTCCTACAACAATTTTTTACCCCCATTGTGGCGCCATCTGGTGGAGATAGTGGGTCACTGCCCCACTTGGCCCCAATGCAAGCGGGCTATGACTGTAAATAAGTTAGATCAAGGTTTGCCCGAGATTTTTTTTCCACTGACAAATCAAAGGATGCGGGGCCATTTTGGTAGCTTTCACCCTTAAAACCAGTACAAGATCCAGATTTTTTTTTCAAAGAACTAGAAAATGCAATTCCGTTAGAAATTTTGCGTAAATACCGAAGAGCCGACGTCAAGTGGAAATGCTATATGGGCAAAATGAGCTAAAAAGATTAACAAAAAAGCTAGCATGCTAACAGTACAATGCTAACATGCTAACAATAGTATCCAGTTGGTCGCTACATCAGTAAGTGCAAGTTAAAACTCTACTATGCAGAGCCAAAGGCATTTATCAACAACACCCAGAAAGGCCGCCGGCTCCGCTTGGCCCGAGCTCATCTAAGATGGACTCATGCAAAGTGGAAAAGTGTTCTGTGGTCGGACGAGTCCACATTTCAAATTGTTTTTGGAAACTGTGGACGTCATTTTTTTTCACAGAACTAGAAAATGCAATTCTGATAGAAATTTTGCGTGAATGCCGAAGAGCCGACGTCAAACGGAAATGCTAAGAGCACGCTGGCCAGAGAGCATCAAGTAACAAAAAAATGGGCAAAATTAGCTAAAAAGCTCAACTAAAAAGCTAGCATACTAACAGTACAATGCTAACATGCTAACAATAGTTAGCATTGGTGAAATACCAAAATATATGACACTGACACTGCTACATTAGCTGAAAAAGTCGAGCATGTGTGGTAAATTATATCGTGTACATTTTTGTTATATGATTGTGGACTAGCATGTATTTGTATTTGGTCACAGAATCCTTTAGAGGATTATTCTATTAAGTAAACATGCCCTAAGATAGCTTCAGGTGCACATGTCCATCCGAAACTCTGTAGGGAGTGGTGGCCCTTGCCACCCCTGAAATTAGAATCTTAAAGGAATGCAGGCTTGGATTTTAGGAGAAAGTGTAAACACATTAGCAATATATGGTAAGAAGCCCTCACAGGTAGGAGTAGAGGATATGGGTCGGAGCTCAAACCAATCAGAGGAAATAGGTTGACTGGCCAAGCAGCAAGGCAAGAGTTACGAAGAGTGGGGGTCTTCGTCTAAGGGGTATTTAGGGACAATAGTCCGAGAGGACATCAGAAGAGTAATCGGGCCCATAATCTTTCTCCTGGAAGCTGCAGTTCAAGTCTGAGGCTCGCTGAAACAAATAAAGCTTTTTGTTCGACGATTCCTCGTTGGCGTCTTCTTGGCTCATCACCCATCACACAGTCACTCTGTCCTGGGAGAGTGGCACGACCAACAATTATACAACACACGCTAATGTTAGCATGCTCAAATGCTAACCTTAGCATGCGTCAAGTACCAAAATGTAATACTCTGAGGTGCGTACCTAAAGACTTTGTTTCAAATGTTAGCCTGCTAACGTTAACATGCATAAAGTACCAAAATATGACTGAGGTGTATACGTAGAAAATTAGCCTAAAAATGTTGCATGCTAATATTAGAAAACAAACGATTGAGCCGCAGACCGTCAACAATATTTGCTACGGGCTGCAATGGCCCCAAACCCGCACTTTGGACACCCCTGAGTTACGTGCACCATCTTGGTTATGTGTTTTTTTTGCTTAATCCTGCTAACTACCTAACCTAACCTACTCAGTGGCCTAGTGGTTAGAGTGTCAGCCCTGAGATCGGTAGGTTGTGAGTTCAAACCCCGGCCGAGTCATACCAAAGACTATAAAAAAATGGGACCCATTACCTCCCTGCTTGGCACTCAGCATCAAGGGTTGGAATTGGGGGTTAAATCACCAAAAATGATTCCCGGGCGCGGCACCGCCACTGCCCACTGCTCCCCTCACCTCCCAGGGGGTGAACAAGGGGATGGGTCAAATTCAGAGGACAAATTTCGCCACACCTCGTGTGTGTGTGACAGTCATTGGTACTTTAACTTTTAACTAGTTAAGTCACGGTTTCAAAACAAATCCAAGTCTCCATCCAATATTGATATCGGTCCAACATCAGCAATGATATTTGTGAGGGATATAGTGTCCGATACAAGCAGTAACAACCACTAGAGGAAAAAAAAATCACCACTGCACTTCAGCTTAAAGACAGCATAAGTTCATTATAAGGTTAGGGTTTTTCATACCTACTATTGTTCTCTGCGTAATTTCACTTGATCAAGCCTTTCTAACATTCTATATTATATTTTGATTCGTGCTGATATCGGACTGATATTGTATCGGAAGTTGGATCAGGACACCACTGACGATTCTGAACTTTTCTCTTCAGTTCGTAGCTCAGCCAAACTGCCAGCAGCTTCTGGCGTCGCGCTGGTACGACGAGTTCCCCGGCTGGAGGCGGCGCCACTGGGCGGGCAAGTTCATCACCTGCGTCTTCATCGGCCTCCTTTACCCGGTGTTTGCCCTCTGCTACCTCATCGCCCCCAAGAGTCGCTACGGGCTCTTCATCCGCAAGCCCTTCATCAAGTTCATCTGCCACACGGCGTCCTATCTGACTTTCCTCTTCCTGTTGCTGCTCGCCTCGCAGCACATCGTTACCACCGAGCAGGACCGGCAGGGGCCGGCGCCCACCACTGTGGAGTGGATGATCCTGCCCTGGGTTCTGGGTGAGTGTCCCATTGGATTGTTTGGCGGTCCAGGACGCAACATTTCCCGGAAGCCAGCCAAGTTTCATGGAGATGTAGTTCTTCTTGCCAATTCTACTGCGTTTCAGATGATCTATGTGTTTTTAGGTTTCATCTGGGCTGAGATCAAGCAAATGTGGGATGGAGGTTTACAAGACTACGTTCATGACTGGTGGAACCTCATGGACTTTGTTATGAACTCTCTGTACCTGGCCACCATCTCGCTCAAGATTGTAGCCTACTTCAAGGTAAGCTGCCGTCTTGGGATAGGTTTTATTCTTCTGAGTTTGGTTGACTTCCTCTTCTTTCGTCCTTCAGTACAGCGGTAGTAAACCCAGAAACCAGTGGGAGATGTGGCACCCGACCCTCGTAGCAGAGGCTGTGTTTGCCATTGCCAACATCTTCAGCTCTCTTCGCCTCATTTCGCTCTTCACTGCCAACTCTCACCTTGGACCGTTACAGATCTCCCTGGGGAGGATGCTGCTGGACATCCTCAAGTTCCTCTTCATCTACTGTCTGGTAACAGTACGACGTCCCATTGAGCAGGAAATCACCCGAAGTCACCTTGAAGTAATGTCATCCATCTTCCTGTAGGTCCTGCTGGCCTTCGCTAACGGCCTGAACCAGCTCTACTTCTACTATGAGACCAAGGACTCCGACGAAAGGGGAAAGTGTAAGGGCATCCGATGCGTGGAGCAGAATAACGCCTTCTCCACGTGAGTGTGCAGGACCTTAGTGTAATGGTGTGGAAGTGATGCGGTGCAAAATGTGTGAAAAGCTCTTTAGTCATCACTTGGGTTTTTACTTTGGAGATGCAAAGGTCACCTCTTTTAGATACACCCTATGGACACAAGTAGTGGGCTTGGACTTAAGTTAAGGTTCCTTGTTCATTGTGGACCCGACTGCATACAGGACAGTGGTATGCAAGGCATGGAATACCTTTTTCAGTTCACAAAACAAAGTCCATAAAGGACTAACGGGAAGAGTTGCTGTACAGAAACATGACCCGGAAGTGATTGGAACATGCAAACTTCTGAGCTGGAATCAGACGTGCTACCATTGTGCAACGAAATCCCTGTAGTTAAGGAGCCTTGTTCATTGTTTTTAGTACAGTGGTATGCGAGTTATAGAACACCATTCCCATTCCTAAAACAAAGTCCATACAGGAATCACGGGAGGAGCTTACCTCAGAGCAAATTGACCTTGACATTATTTAAACACGCAACCTTTTGATCTGGCCTCAGACTAGAGATGCGCGGATAGGCAATTATTTCATCCGCACCCGCATCACAAAAGTCGTCAACCATCCGCATCCACCCGAACTAACATTTAATCAAAACCGCACCCGCCCGCACCCGCCCGTTGTTATATATCTAATATAGACGATGCAAGGCATTAGTGAGGTTATAAAGCTTTTGCCTGTTAAAGAAAGGAGACTGATCCAATGTAGCAGAGACATTCAATGCGTGCCACGCTGTCACGGCCCAGACGCACACCAGTGCGCAATCATCTGGGAGCCGCGCTGAGCGCACCTCCAAGCGCGTGGAGGTGCGATGTCCCTCGCACCCGCGGCGGCTCCACCCGGGCTCGCGCCCGAGGCTTCAGCGCGCACCGCGGCGGCCATCCTACTCGTCGCGGTCTAGCCCTCGCGGCTCTCGCTGCCGGCGACGGCCGGGTATGGGCCCGACGCTCCAGCGCCATCCATTTTCAGGGCTAGTTGATTCGGCAGGTGGGTTGTTACACACTCCTTAGCGGGTTCCGACTTCCATGGCCACCGTCCTGCTGTCTATATCAACCAACACCTTTTCTGGGGTCTGATGAGCGTCGGCATCTGGCGCCTTAACCCAGCGTTCGGTTCATCCCGCAGCGCCAGTTCTGCTTACCAAAAGTGGCCCACTCGGCTCACCAGGGTGAGCCCCACCCCTTTCGTGAGCGCACTGCGCGCGTAGTGACCCCTGTTACGCGCCCCCGGCAACGGGGGTGGCGGGCAGGTAAGCTGCGCGGGCGGAGCGCGCGGAGTGACCCCTGTTACGAGCCCCCGGCCACGGGGGTGGCGGGCAGGTAAGCTGCTTACCTGCTGCGCGTGACGCCGGCCGCGGCGAAGGCGGACGAGGCGGGGTGTCGGTGCGGTGGGCGCGGTGGTGACCCTGGACGTGCGTCGGGCCCTTCTCGCGGATCACCTCAGCTACGGCTCCCGGTGGGGCCCCTTCCCCCGGCGAGGCGTCCCTTCTCCGCTCCGTAAAAGTGTCCATCTCTTTTTTTTTTCTTCTTCTGTTGTGGCATATGCTGCAGGTGCCTGCTCGTTTTTCGTATGTGGGTAACAACATTTAACTATGTATATATATTTCCCAATTGGTTTAACTGCCACCCGCCTGAATCTATTTAAAATCTAATTTTTTTTTATTTCAACCGCCCGACCCGACCCGCGGATAAAATCTAATTTTTTTTTATTTCAACCGCCCGACCCGCGGATAATCCGCGGACTCCGCGGTTGTGTCCGCAAACCGCGCATCTCTACCTCAGACGCATTACCGTTGCGTCACAAGGTCCCCGTAGCTGAGGCTTCTTGTTCAACGTGGAACCGACTGCATACAGTCCAGTGGTATGCTAGGTATAGAATACCTTTTTCTGTTCCAAGTTCAAAAAACAAAGTCCATAAAGGGAATGACAGGAGGAGTTTGCCTCAAAGGAAAATGACCTCGACCTAATTTGAACTATTAAATGTCCAATGTGGAGTGAGATACTGTTCCACCACAAAGTCCTCTGTAGATTAGGTTCCTTAATCATCGTAGACCCGATGGCATACAGTACAGTGGTATGCAAGGTATGGAATAACTTTTTCTATTCCCAAAACAAGATCTATGAAGGAATGACTCTAAGAGCTTGCCTCGCATGAATTGATTAGTGAACTGCACATCGAGCCTTCTGATCCGGAGTCAAGCATGTTACCATTGTGCCAACAGATCCCCATAGCTAGATATAGATACTTGTTCATCGTGGACTCAACAGTGGTAGGCGAGTTATAGAATATCTTTTTCTGTTCTCAGTTCACAAAACAAAGTCCATAAAAGGAAGGACGAGAGGAATTTGCCTCAAAGGAAAATTACCTCCAATATGGAGTGAGCTGTTTCACCACAAAGTCTCCGTAGATAAGGTTACGTGTTCAGCGTGGACCTGAATGCAAACAGTACAGTTGTATGCAAGGTTCTCAAAACAAACTCCATGTGGAATGGTATGCTACCTTGATTTGAACAAACAAACTTCTGCTCTGGAGTCAAAGACACTAGAATAATGCCACAAGGTCCCTGTAGTTAAGGATCCGAGTCATTGTGTACTGAATACCTTTTTCTGTTCCCAGGTCGCAAAACAAAGTCCAGAAAGGAATGATTTTTCCACAGAGGAAAATAACCCCAAAATGGTTTTAACACTTAACATTCTGATCTAGAGTCAGACGCGCTATACAGTTGCGCGACAAGTTCCCTGAAGTTGAGGTATGCATATAGTAAAGTGGTATGCAAGGCATAGAATGCCTTTTTGCCGCCCAAAATAATTGTGAAGTAATGAAAAGAGGAACTTGTCTCGGAAAAATCATGACCTCGACGTGACTTGAACACGCAGCCTTCTGATCTGGAGTCAGACGCGTTACCTTTGCGCCACAAGATACCCAAAATTTGCTAGTCTGATGGGAGGAGTTTGCCTCAAAGGAAAATGATTTGAAGACGCAACATTCTGATCTGGCGTCAGATGTGCTACCCTTGCAACTCGAGGACCCCATTGTTCATCACAGACCAGACTGCATACAGTACAGCCACAAGATCTCAACAGTTGTGGAGTCTTGTTCATCGTGCACCCAACTGCATACAGTACAGTAGTATGCTTGGTATAGAATACCTTTTTCTGTTCCCAATTTACAAAGCAAAGTCCATAAAAGCAACAATGGGATGAGATTGCCTCAGAGAAACATGACCTCAACGTGATTTGAACACATAACCTTCTGATCTGGAGTCAGACGCACTACCATTGCGCCATGAGGTCCTGATAGGTATGTGACTTTGTTCATCGTGTTCCCGAATGCATATAGTAAAGTGGTACGTAAGGTATAGAATACTTTTTTTCCCCCTCAAAAATAGAAGTAATGAAAGGAGGAACATGACCTCAACGTGATTTGAACACGCAGCCTTCTGATCAGGAGTCAGACACGCTACCGTTGTGCCACAAGATCCCCACAGTTCCTTAGTCTGGCGGTAGGAGTTTGTCTCAAAGAAAAATGATCGTTACCTGATTTGAAGATGCGCCATCCTAATCTGGCGTTAGATGTGCTACCCTTGCACCTCGAGGAGCCCATTGCTGGACCTTTTTGTTCATCATAGACCAGACTGCATACAGTACATCCAGGAGATCCCAACAGTTGTGGAGTCTTGTTCATCGTGGACCCAACTGGAGACAGTACAGTGGTATGCTTGGTATAGAATACCTTTTTCTGTTCCCAGTTTACAAAGCAAAGTCCATAAAAGGAACGATGGGATGAGTTTGCCTCAGAGTACCATGACCTCAACGTGATTTGAACACGCAGCCTTCTGATCTGGAGTCAGATGCGCTACCATTGCGCCATGAGGTCCTGATAGGTAAATGACTTTGTTCATCGTGTACCCGAATACATATAGTAAAGTGGTACGTAAGGTATAGAATTTTTTCACCTCAAAAATAAAAGTAATGAAAGGAGGAACATGACCTCACCGTGATTTGAACACGCAGCCTTCTGATCTGGAGTCAGACACGCTACCGTTGTGCCACAAGATCCCCACAGTTCTTTAGTCTGACGGTAGGAGTTTGTCTCAAAGAAAAATGATCGTTACCTGATTTGAAGATGCGCCATTCTGATCTGGCGTAAGATGTGCTACCCTTGCAACTCGAGGACACCATTGCTGGACCTTTTTGTTTATCATTGACCAGACAGCATACAGTACAGCCACGAGATCCCCACAGTTGTGGGATTTTGTTCATCGTGGACCCGACTGCATACAGTACAGTGGTATGCTTGGTATAGAATACCTTTTCCTGTTCCCAGTTTACAAAGCAAAGTCCATGGAAGGAACTACGGGATGAGTTTGCCTCAGAGAAACATGACCTCGACATGAGCATGCAGCCTTCTGATCCGATATGGCGTCAAATAGGCTAGCCTTGTCCCTCGAGGAGCCCATTGTTGAACCTTTTTGTTCATCATAGACCAGACTGCATACAGTACAGCCACGAGATCCCCACAGTTGTGGAGTCTTGTTCATCGTGGACCCAACTGCTGGACCTTTTCATTCATCTGCATACAGTACAGTGATATGCTTGGTATAGAATACCTTTTTCTGTTGCTAGTTTACAAAGGAAAGTCCATAAAAGGAATGACATGAGGAATTTGCCTTAGAGACACATGACCTCAACGTGAACAGGCAGCCTCTAGATCGGGAGTCAGACGCGCTACCGTTGTGCCACGAGATCCCCACAGGGCGTTAGTCTGACGAGAGGAGTTTGCTTCAAAGGAAAATCATCCCTACCTGATTTGAACACGTAACAATCTGATCTGGCATCAGATGCGTGACCCTTGCACCTCGAGGACCCCGTTGCTGGACCTTTTTGTTCATCATAGACCAGACAGTACAGCCACGAGATCCCAACAGTACATTAGTCTTGTCCATAAAAGGAACGACGGAATGAGTTTGCCTCAGAGTAACAAGACCTCAACGTGATTTGAACACGCAGCCTTCTGATCTGGAGTCAGACGCGCTACCGTTGCGCCATGAGGTCCGTGTAGGTGGTGCCCCAAGGTTTTCCAGTCAAAAAGTAGGTATTGATCGTTATGTGTGGGTTTTCAATAAACCCCGACATGGAGTCCCCTCTTTTCTCCAATGTGGACATCACAGTCTAAAAAAGGCAACTTAGTATCTTTGACATTCTCATTTGTGAACTTGATGTTTTTGACCACTGAGTTCATGTGCTGGGTGAAGGCTTGCACTTCTTGGTTTCTGATTTTCACCCATGTGTCATCCACATATCTGTACCAATGACTTGGTGCCGTTCCCTTAAAAGAGCTGAGAGCTCTCTTTTCCATGTCGTCCATGTAGATGTTTGCTACTATTAGGGATACAGGTGATACCATGGCACAACCATGTTTTTGTCTGGCAAACATTCCCACGAATTGAAAGTATGTCGTGTTTAGGCAAAGTTCCAGCAAAAGGCAAATCTGTTCTGGGTTTAGTGTGGATCTATCCTGTAAGGTGTGATCACCTAGTAGACGTTGCCTCACTATCTCTACTGCAACCTGGGTTAGAATACAGGTGGACCGGGAGGGACGTGATTTTGGACTGGTAGTAGTCGATCCACAGCGATCGTTCACTCACACCTCAATGCTACTAACAACTGTTGTTGACTTTAACAGTAGAATGTCTCATTTGCATCAAAACAGTTGTTTTCTCACTACGATCGGGCAAAACCAAACTTTCCCAGGCAAACCCTCCTGGTTTAGATTACTTTTTTCTGTTCTCAAAGTACAAAACAAATTCCATAAGGGGTGGATTTTGCCTAACAGGAAAATGCCCTTGACCTGAATTACACAATCCAATGTCTAACATGGAGCCAGTTGAACTACCGTTGCGCCATCAAGTCCCCGTAGTTAGGGAACTTTGTTCATCGTAGACCCGACTGCATATAGTACAATGGCACGCAAGTATCGAATACCTTTTTCTGTTCCCAGTTTACAACGCAGAGTCCATAAAAGGAACAACGAGAGGAGTTTGCCTCAGAGTAACATGACCTCAACGTGATTTGAACACGCAACCTTCTGATCTGGAGTCAGACGCGCTACCATTGCGCCATGAGGTCTTGATAGCTATTGGACTTTGTTCATCATGTACCTGACTGCAAACAATACAGTGGTATAGAAGGTATAAAACACATGTTTCTGTTCCTAAAACAAAGTCCATAAAAGAATGACTGTGGGAGCTTGTCTCAGAGGAACAGTCCCCTGACTTGATTTGAAACCACTAACTTCTTTTGTGGCGTTAGACAGACATCCACTGATCCACAAGGGGGAGTTAGAAACATTACTATTAATCCACAAAGTCCCCAGAGTTAAAAATATTTGTTCAGTGTAGACCGGAGTGCAAACAATATAGTGGTATGTATGAAGTTATAGAATACTGTTTTTTCCCCCAAAAACAAAGTCTGCAAAGTCATGAAGGGAGAATATTCCGTCAGAGAAACATGACCTCAACGTGGTTCGAGCACGTTACCGTCTGATCTGAAGTCAGATCTGCTACCATTGCACCACGAAGAACCCATTGTAAGACCTTTTTGTTCATCATAGACCGTAGCCACGAGATTCCCACAGTTGATGAGTCTTGTTCATTGCGGACCCAACTGCATACAGTACAGTGGTATGCTTGGTATAGAATACCTTTTTTCTGTTCCCAGTTTACGAAGTAAAGTCCATAAAAGGAACAAGATGAGGAGTTTGCCTCAGAGAAACATGACCTCAACGTGATTTGAACACGCAACCTTCTGATCTGGAGTCAGACGCGCTACCGTTGGGGCATGAGGTCCTGATAGCTAAAAGACTTTGTTCATCGTGTACCTGATAGCATCCAGTACAGGGGTATGCAAGGTATAGAATACCTTATTCTGTTCTCAGTTCACAAAACAAATTCCATAAAGGAATGACAGAAGGATTTTGCCTCAAAGGAAAATGTCCTCGACCTGATTTGCAACAATACAATACCGACTGCATACAATACAGTGGTATGGAAGATATAAAAGACATGTTTCTGTTCCTAAAACAACGTCCATAAAGGAATGACAGGAGGAGTTTGCCTCAGAGAAACATAACTTCAACATGAGCATGCAGCCTTCTGATCTGATATGGCGTCAGAGAGCTAGCCTTGCACCTCGAGGAGCCCATTGCTGGACTTTTTTGTTCATCATAGACCAGATGGCATACAGTACAGCCACGAGATCCCAACAGTTGATGAGTCTTGCTCATCGTGGACCCAACTGCATACGGTAGAGTGGTGTGCTTGGTATAGAATACCTTTTTCTGTTCCCAGTTAACAAAACTAAGTCCATAAAGGGAACAATAAGGAGTTTGCCTCAGAGTAACATGACCTCAACGTGATTTGAACACGCAACCTTCTGATCTGGAGTCAGACGCATTACCATTGCGCTATGAGGTCCTGATAGTTGGTTGACTTTGTTCATCGTGTACCCGAATGCATATAGTAAAGTGGTATGGAAGGTATAGAATACCTGTTTCCCCCCCCCAAAAGAGTTGTGAAGTAATGAAAGAAGGAACTTGCCTCAGAGGAACATGACCTCGACGTGATTTGAACACGCAGCCTTCTGATCTGGAGT
This sequence comes from Nerophis lumbriciformis, assembly GCF_033978685.3. Classification (NCBI taxonomy): domain Eukaryota; kingdom Metazoa; phylum Chordata; class Actinopteri; order Syngnathiformes; family Syngnathidae; genus Nerophis; species Nerophis lumbriciformis. The sequence continues at coordinate 5,992,578 of NC_084584.2, read as the reverse complement.
CAGACGCGCTACCGTTGCGCCACGAGATCCCCACAGTTCACACTTCTGAATTAGCCTCAAAGGAAAATAATCTCTACCCGATTTGAACACACAACATTCTGATCTGGCATCAGATGTGCTCCCCTTGCACCTCGAGGACCCCAGTGCTGGAGGTTTTTGTTCATCATAGACCAGACTGCATACAGTTCAGCCACGAGATCCCCACAGTTGATGAGTCTTGTTCATTGCGGACCCAACTGCATACAGTACAGAATAAATTGTTGTGTTCCCAGTTTACAAATTAAAGTCTATAAAAGAATTAGAGAAGGAGCTTGCCTTGGAGTAACATGACCTCAACGTGATTTGAACACGCAACCTTCTGATCTGGAGTCAGACGCGCTACCGTTGCGCCATGAGGTCCTCATAGGTAGAGTCCTAAGGTGGTTTTATAGTGGGTGGTGTGAGTCAAAAAGTAGGTATTGATCGGTATGTGAGGGTTTTTGACAAACCCCGACATGGAGTCCCCTGTTTTCTCCAATGTGGACATCACAGTCTAAAAAAAGGCAACTTACTGTCTTTGACATCCTCACGTGTGAACTTGATGTTTTTGTCCACTGAGTTCATGTGCTGGGTGAAGGCTTGTACGTCTTGGTTTCTGATTTTCACCCGTGTGTCATCCACATATTGATATGTGTCGTCCACATATCGGTACATCAGTCTGACGGAGGAGTTCGCCTCAAAGGAAAATCTGTACCTGATTTGAACACGCAACATTCTAATGTGGCGTCAGATGTGCTACCCTTTCACCTCGAGGAACCCATTGCCAGAGGTTATTGTTCATCGTAGACCAGACGGCATATAGTAAAGTGGTATGCTTGGTATAGAATAAATTGCTCTGTTCCCAGTTTACAAAGCAAAGTCCATAAAAGGAGCGATGGAATGAGTTTGCCTCAGAGTAACATGACCTCAACGTGATTTGAACACGCAACCTTCTGATCTGGAGTCAGACGCGCTACCGTTGCGCCATGAGGTCCTAATAGCTGAATGACTATGTTCATCGTGTAACTGAATGCATATAGTAAAGTGGTATGAAGGTATAGAATGCCTTTTTTCCCCAAAAAAAAATATTGTGAAGAATTGAGAGGAGGACCATACCTTTGACATGATTTGAACATGCAGCCTTCTAATTTGGAGTCAGATGCACTGCCGTTGCGCCACGAGATCTCCGCAGTTCATGTGTCTTCTGATGTGCTACCCTTTCACAAGGTACAGTGGTATGCGTGGTATAAAGAATACCCTTTTCAGTACCCAGTTTACAAAGCAAAGTCCATAAAAGGAACAACGAGAAGACTTCGCCTCAGAGAAACATGACCTCAACGTGATTTGAACACGCAACCTTCTGATCTGGAGTCAGACGCGCTACCGTTGCGCCATGAGGTCCTGATTGTTAAAAGACTTTGTTCATCGTGTACCTGACTGCATCCAGTACAGTGGTATGCTTGGTATAGAATACCTTATTCTGTTCTCAGTTCACAAAACAAATTCCATTACGGGAATGACAGAAGGAGTTTCCCTCAAAGGAAAATGTCCTCGACCTGAATTGCAACAATACAATACCGACTGCATACAATACAGTGGTGTGGAAGGTATAAAAGACATGTTTCTGTTCCTAAAACAACGTCCATAAAGGAATGACAGGAGGAGTTTGCCTCAGAGAAACATAACTTCAACATGAGCATGCAGCCTTCTGATCTGATATGGCATCAGATAGACTAGCCTTGTCCCTCGAGGAGCCCATTGCTGGACCTTTTTGTTCATCATAGACCAGACTGCATACAGTACAGCCACGAGATCCCAACAGTTGATGAGTCTTGCTCATCGTGGACCCAACTGCATACAGTAGAGTGGTATGCTTGGTATAGAATACCTTTTTCTGTTCCCAGTTAACAAAACAAAGTCCATAAAGGGAACAACGAGAGGAGTTTGCCTCAGCGTAAGATGACCTCAACGTGATTTGAACACGCAACCTTCTGATCTGGAGTCAGACGCGCTACCGTTGCGCCATGAGGTCCAGATAGGTTAAGGACTTTGTTCATCGTGTACCCGAATGCATATAGTAAAGTGGTATGCAATGTATAGAATACCTGGTTTTCCCCCCCAAAAGAGTTGTGAAGTAATGAAAGGAGTAACATGACTCATAAGAACATGACCTCAACGCTATTTGAACACGCAGACTCAGTCCATGAGTCTGAAGGGAGGAGTTTGCCTCAAAGTAAAATCTTTACCTGATTTCACTACGCAACTTTCTGATCTGGCGTCAGATAGGCTACCTTTGCACCTCATTGCTGGACCTTTTTTTTCATCATAGACCAGACTGCATACAGTACAGCCAGGGGATCTCAACAAATGTGGAGTCTTGTTCATCGTGGACCCAACTGCATACAGTAGAGTGGTATGCTTGGTATAGAATACCTTTTCCTGTTCCCAGTTTACAAAGCAAAGTCCATAAAAGGAACATCGGATTGAGTTTGCCTCAGAGTAACATGACCTAACGCAAACTTCTGGTTTGGAGTCAGACGCACTACAGTTACGCCATGAGATTCTGATTGTCATAGGACTACGTTCATCGTGTACCCAAATGCATATAGTAAAGTGGTATGCAAGGTATAAAATAGTGAAGTATTGAAAGATGGAACACGACTTCGACATGATTCGAACATGCAGCCTTCTGATCTGGAGACAGTCGCGCTACCGTTGAGCCACGAGATCTCCACAGTTAAGTCTAGCTTCTGAAGTGCTACCCTTTCACAACTGCATACAGTACAGTGGTATGCTCGGTATTAAATACCTTTTTCTGTTCCCAGTTTACAAAGCAAAGTCCATAAAAGCAGCAAAGAGAGGAGTTTGCCTCAGAGAAACATGACCTCAACAAGATTTGAACACGCAACCTTCTGATCTGGAGTCAGACGCGCTACCATTGCGCCATGAGGTCCTTATAGGGAGAGGACTTTGTTCATCATAGACCCAACTGCATACAGTAGAGTGGTATGCAAGGTATAGAATACCTTATTCTGTTCTCAGTTTACAAAGCAAAGTCCATAAAAGGAACAACAGGATGAGTTTGCCTCAGAGTAACATGACCTCAACGTGATTTGAACACGCAACCTTCTGATCTGGAGACAGACGCGCTGCCATTGCACCATGAGGTCCTGATAGTTAGTTGACTTTGTTCATCGTGTCCCCGAATGCATAAAGTAAAGTGGTATGCAAGGTATAGAATACCTGTTTCCCCCCCCAAAAGAGTTGTGAAGTAATGAAAGGAGGAACTTGCCTCAAAAGAACATGACCTCGACGTGATTTGAACACGCAGCCTTCTGATCTGGAGTCAGACGCGCTACCGTTGCGCCACGAGATCCCCGCAGTTCATACTTCTGAATTAACCTCAAAGGAAAATAATCTCTACCTGATTTGAACACACAACATTCTGATCTGGCACCCAATGTGCTACCCTTGCACTTCGAGGACCCCAATGCTGGACCTTTTTGTTCATCATAGACCAGACGGCATACAGTTCAGCCACGAGATCCCCACAGTTGATAAATATTGTTCATTGTGGGCCCAACTGTATACAGTACAGTAGTATGTCTGGTATAGAATACCTTTTTCTTTTCCCAGTTTACAAAACAAAGTCCATAAAAGGAGTGACGAGAGGAGTTGACCTCAGAGGAACATGACCTCAACGTGATGGGAACCTACAGCCTTCTGATCTGGAGTCAGACACGCTACCTGTGCGCCACGAGATACCCACGGTTTATGCTTCTGACAGGAGGAGTTTGCCTCACAGCAAAATCTCTACCTGATTTGAACACGCAACATTCTGATCGGGCATCAGATGTGCTCCCCTTGCACCTCGAGGAGCCCATTGCTGGACCTTTTTGTTCATCATTGACCAGACGGCATATAGTACAGCCACGAGATCCCCACAGTTGATGAGTCTTGTTCATCGTGGACACAACTGCATACAGTACAGTAGTATGCTTGGTATAGAATACCTTTTTCTGTTCCCAGTTTACAAGGCAAAGTCCATAAAAGGAACAGCTAGAGGAGTTTGCCTCAGAGTAACATGACCTCAACGTGATTTGAACACGCAACCTTCTGATGTGGAGTCAGGCGCGCTACTGTTGCGCCATGAGGTCCTGATAGTTAAAGACTTTGTTCATCGTGTACCTGACTGCATCCAGTACAGAGGTATGCTTGGTGTAGAATACCTTATTCTGTTCCCAGTTCACAAAACAAATTCCATAAAGGGAATGACAGAAGGAGTTTGCCTCAAAGGAAAATGTCCTCGACCTGATTTGCAACAATACAATACCGACTGCATACAATACAGTGGTATGGAAGGTATAAAATACATGTTTCTGTTCCGGAGAAACATGACCTCAGCGTGACTTGAACACGCAACCTTCTGATCTGGAGTCAGACGCGCTACCATTGCGCCACGAAGTCCTAAAAAAGACCATTTTTTGTTCATTGTGTACCCGACTGCATACAGTACAGTGGTATGCAAGGTAAGGATGACCTTATTCTGTTCCCAGTTCAGAAAACAAATTTCATAAAGGGAATGATGGGAGGAGTTTGCCTCAGAGGAAAATGTCCTCGGCCTGATTTGGACAACCAACTGTCTAATTTGGACTTAGATCCACGACTGTCCCCCAAGTTAAGGTTTCTTGATGGTCGTAGACCAAACCACATATAATACAGTGGTATGCAAGGTATAGATAGCCTCTTTCTGTTCCCAAAACAAAGTCCATAAAGCAATGACAGAAGGAGTTTGTCTCAGAGAAACATGATTTGTGCACGCAACTTTCTGATCTGGAGTCAGACGCGCTACCGTTGCGCCATGAGGTCCTGATTGCTTAATTCTTTTGTTCATCGTGTTCCCGACTGCATACAGTACAGTGGTATGCAAGGTATGGATGACCTTATTCTGTTCCCAGTTCGCAAAACAAATTTCATAAAGGGAATGACGGGCGGAGTTTGCCTCAAAGGAAAATGTCCTTGACCTGATTTGGACAATCAAAAGTCTAATTTGGACTTTGATCCACGACTGTCCCCCAAGTTAAGGTTTCCTGATCATCGTAGACCAAACAACATACAATAAAGTGGTACACAAGGTATAGACAGCCTTTTTCTGTTCCCAAAACAAAAGTCCATAAAGCAATGACAGAAGGAGCTTGTCTCGGCGAAACATGACCTCAGCGTGATTTGAACACACAACCTTCTGATCTGGAGTCAGACGCGCTACCATTGCGCCATGAAGTCCTGATTAAGAACATTTTTTGTTCATTGTGTACCCAACTGCATACAGTACAGTGGTATGCAAAGTAAGGATGACCTTATTCTGTTCCCAGATCAGAAAACACATTTCATAAAGGGAATGACGGGAGGAGTTTGCCTCAGAGGAAAATGTCCTCGACCTGATTTGGACAACCAACTGTCTAATTTGGACTTAGATCCACGACTGTCCCCCAAGTTAAGGTTTCTTGATCATCGTAGACCAAACGACATACAATAAAGTGGTATGCAAGATATAGACAGCCTTTTTCTGTTCCCAAAACAAAGTCCATAAAGCAATGAGAGAAGGAGCTTGTCTCGGCGAAACATGACCTCAGCGTGATTTGAACACACAACCTTCTGATCTGGAGTCAGACGCGCTACCATTGCGCCATGAAGTCCTGATTAAGAACATTTTTTGTTCATTGTGTACCCAACTGCATACAGTACAGTGGTATGCAAGGTATGGATGACCTTATTCTGTTCCCAGTTCAGAAAACAAATTTCATAAAGGGAATGACGGGAGGAGTTTGCCTCAAAGGAAAATGTCCTTGACCTGATTTGGACCATCAAATGTCTAATTTGGACTTAGATCCACAACTGTCCCCCAAGTTAAGGTTTCTTGATTATCGTAGACCAAACCACATACAATACAGTGGTATGCAATATGCAAGGTATAGATAGACTTTTTCTGTTCCCAAAACAAAGTCCATAAAGCAATGACAGAAGGAATTTGTCTCAGAGAAACATGACCTCAACGTGACTTGAACACGCAACCTTCTGATCTGGAGTCAGACGCACTACCATTGCACCATGAGGTCCTGATTATGAACTAATTTTGTTCATCGTGTACCTGACTGCATACAATACGGTGGTATGCAAGGTATGGATGACCTTATTCTGTTCCCAGTTCACAAAACAAATGTCATAAAGGGAATGACAGGAGGAGTTTGCCTCAAAGGAAAATGTCTTGACCTGATTTGGACTATCAAATGTCTAATTTGGACTTAGATCCACGACTGTCCCCCAAGTTAAGGTTTCTTGATTATCGTAGATCAAACCACATACAATACAGTGGTATGCAAGGTATAGATAGCCTTTTTCTGTTCCCAAAACAAAGTCCATAAAGCAATGACAGAAGGAGCTTGTCTCAGAGAAACATGACCTCAACGTGATTTGAACACGCAACCTTCTGATTTGGAGTCAGACACACTACCATTGCGCCATGAGGTCCTGATTGCTTAAGTCTTTTGTTCATCGTGTACCCGACTGCATACAGTACAGTGGTATGCAAGGTAAGGATGACCTTATTCTGTTCCCAGTTCACAAAACAAATGTCATAAAGGGAATGACGGGAGGAGTTTGCCTCAAAGGAAAATGTCCTCGACCTGATTTGGACAACCAACTGTCTAATTTGGACTTAGATCCACGACTGTCCCCCAAGTGAAGGTTTCTTGATCATCGTAGACCAAACCACATAAAATACGGTTGTATGCAAGGTATAGATGGCATTTTTCTGTTCCCAAAACAAAGTCCATAAAGCAATGACAGAAGGAGTTTCTCTCGGAGAAACATGACCTCAGCGTGACTTGAACACGCAACCTTCCGATCTGGAGTGACACGTCCTACCGTTGCACCATGAGGTCCTGATTACAAATATTTTTTGTTCATTGTGTACCCAACTGCATATAGTACAGTGGTATGTCTGGTATAGAATACCTTTTTCTTTTCCCAGTTTACAAAGCAAAGTTCATAAAAGAAGTGAAGAGAGTAGTTGACCTCAGAGGAAAATGTCCTTGACCTGATTTGGACTATCAAATGTCTAATTTAGACTTAGATCCACGACTGTCCCCCAAGTTAGGGTTTCTTGATCGTCGTAGACCAAACGACACTCAATACAGTGGTATGCAAGGTATATGTGGCCTTTTTCTGTTCCCAAAACAAAGTCCATAAAGCAATGACAGAAGGAGTTTGTCTCAGAGAAACATGACCTCAACCTGATTTGAACACGCAACCTTCTGATCTGGAGTCAGACGCGCTACCATTGCGCCATGTGGTCCTGATCACAAATGTCTTTTGTTCATTGTGTACCCAACTGCGTACAGTACAGTGGTATGCAAGGTATGGATGACCTTATTCTGTTCCCAGTTCACAAAACAAATTTCATAAAGGGAATGACGGGAGGAGTTTTCCTCAAAGGAAAATGTCCTTGACCTGATTTGGACCATCAAATGTCTAATTTGGACTTAGATCCACGACTGTGCCCCAAGTGAAGGTTTCTTGATCATCGTAGACCAAACGACATAAAATACGGTGGTATGCAAGGTATAGATAGCCTTTTTCTGTTCCCAAAACAAAGTCCATAAAGCAATGACAGAAGGAGTTTCTCTCACCTCAGGGTGATTTGAACACGCAACCTTCTGATCTGGAGTCAGATGCGCTACCGTTGCGCCATGAGGTCCTGATTGCTAAAGTCTTTTGTTCATCGTGTACCCGCCTGCATACAGTACAGTGGAATGCAAGGTATGGATGACCTTATTCTGTTCCCAGTTCACAAAACAAATTTCATAAAGGGAATGCCTCAAAGGAAAATGTCCTCCACCTGATTTGGACTATCAAATGTCTAATTTAGACTTAGATCCACGACTGTCCCGCAAGTTAAGGTTTCTTGATCACCGTAGACCAAACGAGACTCAATACAGTGGTATGCAAGGTATAGGTGGCCTTTTTCTGTTCCCAAAACAAAGTCCATAAAGCAATGACAGAAGGAGTTTGTCTCAGAGAAACATGACCTCAACGTGATTTGAACACGCAACCTTCTGACCTGGAGTCAGAAGCGCTACCATTGCGCCATGAGGTCCTGATTGCTTAAGTTTTTTGTTCATCGTGTACCCGACTGCATACAGTACAGTGGTATGCAAGGTAAGGATGACCTTATTCTATTCCCAGTTCACAAAACAAATGTCATAAAGGGAATGACAGGAGGAGTTTGCCTCAAAGGAAAATGTCCTCGACCTGATTTGGACAACCAACTGTCTAATTTGGACTTAGATCCACGACTGTCCCCCAAGTGAAGGTTTCTTGATCATCGTAGACCAAACCACATAAAATACGGTTGTATGCAAGGTATAGATGGCATTTTTCTGTTCCCAAAACAAAGTCCATAAAACAATGACAGAAGGAGTTTCTCTTGGAGAAACATGACCTCAGCATGACTTGAACACGCAACCTTCTGATCTGGAGTCACGCGCGCTACCGTTGCACCATGAGGTCCTGATTACAAATTCATTGTGTACCCAACTGCATATAGTACAGTGGTATGTCTGGTATAGAATACCTTTTTCTTTTCCCAGTTTACAAAGCAAAGTTCATAAAAGAAGTGAAGAGAGGAGTTGACCTCAGAGGAAAATGTCCTTGACCTGATTTGGACTATCAAATGTCTAATTTAGACTTAGATCCACGACTGTCCTCCAAGTTAGGGTTTCTTGATCGTCGTAGACCAAACGACACTCAATACAGTGGTATGCAAGGTATATGTGGCCTTTTTCTGTTCCCAAAACAAAGTCCATAAAGCAATGACAGAAGGAGTTTGTCTCAGAGAAACATGACCTCAACGTGATTTGAACACGCAACCTTCTGATCTGGAGTCAGACGCGCTACCGTTGCGCCATGAGGTCCTGATCACAAATGTCTTTTGTTCATTGTGTACCCAACTGCGTACAGTACAGTGGTATGCAAGGTATGGATGACCTTATTCTGTTCCCAGTTCACAAAACAAATTTCATAAAGGGAATGACGGGAGGAATTTTCCTCAAAGGAAAATGTCCTTGACCTGATTTGGACCATCAAATGTCTAATTTGGACTTAGATCCACGACTGTGCCCCAAGTGAAGGTTTCTTGATCATCGTAGACCAAACGACATAAAATACGGTGGTATGCAAGGTATAGATAGCCTTTTTCTGTTCCCAAAACAAAGTCCATAAAGCAATGACAGAAGGAGATTCTCTCGGAGAAACATGACCTCAGGGTGATTTGAACACGCAACCTTCTGATCTGGAGTCAGACGCACTACCGTTGCACCACGAGGTCCTGATTGCTAAAGTCTTTTGTTCATCGTGTACCCGCCTGCATACAGTACAGTGGTATGCAAGGTATGGATGACCTTATTCTGTTCCCAGTTCACAAAACAAATGTCATAAAGGGAATGACGGGAGGAGTTTGCCTCAAAGGAAAATGTCCTCGACCTGATTTGGCCAATGAACTGTCTAATTTGGACTTAGATCCACGACTGTCCCCCAAGTTAGGGTTTCTTGATCGTCGTAGACCAAACGACACTCAATACAGTGGTATGCAAGGTATATGTGGCCTTTTTCTGTTCCCAAAACAAAGTCCATAAAGCAATGACAGAAGGAGTTTGTCTCAGAGAAACATGACCTCAACGTGATTTGAACATGCAACCTTCTGATCTCGAGTCAGACGCGCTACTGTTGCGCCATGAGGTCCTGACTGGTTAAGTGTATTTTTCATTGTGGACCCAACTGCATACAGTACAGTGGTATACGAGGTATAGACCTAAAGAGGTATACTAAAACAAAGTCCATAAAGGAATGACAGGAGGAGCTAGTCTCAGAGGAACAGTACCCTGTCTTGATTTGAACCAACAACCTTCTTATGTGGAGTTAGACACACTGCCATTGATCCACAAGGTCCCCAGAGTTAAAGATCCTTGTTCAGCGTAGACCCGAATGCACACAATACAGTGATATGCAAGGTATAGAATACTGGTTTTTTCCCCTCAAAACAAAGTCTGTAAAGTCATGAGGGAGGATATTTCCTCAGAAAAACATAACCTCGAACACGCAGATCTGATCTGGAGTCAAATGCAATACCGTTGCCCCGCCTTTTTGTACTGGAGTGCACCGCACTTTTCTTGTCGTTTTTCGTAAAATCTTGCACTCTTTCTGCCCTTTTTGATTACCTCTCGAGGAACTCTGAAGAAACTTGTATCCTTTTGCGCGATTTGAACGATTCCAACAGCCTTAAATGAAAAATTCCGCCCAGAACGCAATGATAACAGACGTTAGCTGGCCCACCACGTCGAGTCTCCTATAGTCAGGTGAATACAACTGATACACCCTATGGTAGGAAGTATTGGGACACACCACCATCTTAATCAGTGACAGGTTGGGCTTGATTCCTTAGTTGTCCCTGAATCCTTAGAATACCCTTTTCTGTTCAAAGTTTACAAAATGAAGTCCATAAAAGAACAACTGGAGAAATTTGCCTTAGAGAAACATGACCTAAACACACAACCTGCTGATCAGAGGTTAGAGACACTACCCCTGAGCCACAAGGTCCCCACAGTTCTTAGTCATCGTGGATCCGACTGCATTCCGCTATGGTTGCATGCAAGCTATCCTCCCCGCTGTAGGGAATGCCCCAGTAGATCCTGTATCAATCATCGGATCATTGGCATTCAACCTCAACAAAAGGACACAAAGTCTCACAGACACATTCCAACTTGTTGAAAGTCGTTCCTCAGAAGAGTAAAGTCCACATTTTCTTCACGTCTGGTAGCGTTGCATATTTGATGGTCGTGTGATGGGTGATGAGCCAGGAAGACGCCAACGAGGAATCGCCGAACAAAAAGCTTTATTTGTTTCAGCGAGCCTCAGACTTGAACTTTGGCGGTCCGCTCCCTGTATGATCAGTGTCAGAGCTTGGTCCGCATTGCCGGCAGTAAGTCGGACACGTTTCCAGTGAGGGTTGGACTCCGCCAAGGCTGCCCTTTGTCACCGATTCTGTTCATAACTTTTATGGACAGAATTTCTAGGCGCAGTCAAGGCGTTGAGGGGATCCGGTTTGGTGACTGCAGGATTAGGTCTCTGCTTTTTGCAGATGATGTGGTCCTGATGGCTTCATCTGGCCAGGATCTTCAGCTCTCACTGGATCGGTTCGCAGCCGAGTGTGAAGTGACTGGGATGAGAATCAGCACCTCCAAGTCCGAGTCCATGGTTCTCGCCCGGAAAAGGGTGGAGTGCCATCTCCGGGTTGGGGAGGAGACCCTGCCCCAAGTGGAGGAGTTCAAGTACCTCGGAGTCTTGTTCACGAGTGAGGGAAGAGTGGATCGTGAGATCGACAGGCGGATCGGTGCGGCATCTTCAGTAATGCGGACGCTGTATCGATCCGTTGTGGTGAAGAAGGAGCTGAGCCGGAAGGCAAAGCTCTCAATTTACCGGTCAATCTACGTTCCCATCCTCACCTATGGTCATGAGCTTTGGGTTATGACCGAAAGGACAAGATCACGGGTACAAGCGGCCGAAATGAGTTTCCTCCGCCGGGTGGCAGGGCTCTCCCTTAGAGATAGGGTGAGAAGCTCTGTCATCCGCGGGGAGCTCAAAGTAAAGCCGCTGCTCCTCCACATCGAGAGGAGCCAGATGAAGTGGTTCGGGCAGCTGGTCAGGATGCCACCCGATCGCCTCCCTCGGGAGGTGTTTAGGGCACGTCCGACCGGTAGGAGGCCACGGGGAAGACCCAGGACACGTTGGGAAGACTATGTCTCCCGGCTGGCCTGGGAACGCCTCGGCATCCCCCGGGAAGAGCTGGACGAAGTGGCTGGGGAGAGGGAAGTCTGGGCTTCCCTGCTTAGGCTGCTGCCCCCGCGACCCGACCTCGGATAAGCGGAAGAAGATGGATGGATGGATGGATGTCCTCTCGGACCACTGTGACTAAATACCCCGCTTTGTAGTTCTAGCCTTGGAGCCGGCCTGTCAATCTTTTCCTGACATTATTCCTTAGATCAGTTTGAGTCGGGTGACCTCCAACCCCTATCCTCAACTCCTACCTGTGGGGGCTTCCTGTTGCTATTTTTTTTATTATCACTCCTAAAATCCAAACCTGCATTCCATTAGGATTTCGATTGTCGTGGGGGCAAGAGCCACCACTCTCTAGAGACGTTTTGATGGACATGTGCACTTTTGAAGCTATCTAAGGGCATCTTTCCTTAGTAGAATAATCATCTATGACCAAATACAATCACACGCTAGCTCGCAATCATAGAAGAAAATGGTACACGTTATAATTCACCTAAGTAGTTAAACAAACATGGCGGTCGCAATGACGCAATGTCCTTCCTCAGGTTGTTCGAGACACTGCAGTCCCTCTTTTGGTCCATCTTTGGTCTGATCAGCCTCTACGTGACCAACGTGGACGCGGACCACCAGTTCACAGAGTTTGTCGGGGCCACCATGTTCGGCACGTACAACATCATCTCTCTGGTGGTGCTGCTCAACATGCTCATCGCCATGATGAACAACTCCTACCAGCACATCGCGGTGAGTACTCACAACCCCAACGGGTCCGGACTAGACGGAAGAGGTTTGCGCTCTTTCCCCGTAGGACCACGCCGACATCGAGTGGAAGTTCGCCAGGGCGAAGTTGTGGATGAGCTACTTTGAGGAGGGGGCCACCCTGCCGCCGCCCTTCAACATCGTCCCCAGTCCAAAGTCCTTCTGGTACCTCATGTGCTGGATCAGGACCCAAATGTGTCACCGGACCAGCTCCACCAGACACAACACCATCGGGACCCTCGGAGTGAGTCAACTGATTATTGTTTTGTAAAGTCAGTAGGTTGTAGAGATGCGCAGTTTGCGGACACAACCGCGGAGTCCGCGGATTATCCGCGGTTCGGGCGGTTGAAATAAAAAAAAATTAGATTTTATTTGCGGGTCGGGTCGGGCGGTTGAAATAAAAAAAAAATCGATTTTAAATAGATTCAGGCGGGTGGCAGTTAAACCAATTCGGAAATATTTATACATAATTAAATGTTGTTACCCACATACGAAAAACGAGCAGGCACCTGCAGCATATGCCACAACAGAAGAAGAAAAAAAAAAAGAGATGGACACTTTTACGGAGCGGAGATGGGACGCCTCGCCGGGGTCCGGGACCGAAGCCCCTTCCCCCGAGAGGGCCCCACCGGGAGCCGTAGCTGAGGGGATCCGCGAGAAGGGCCCGACGCACGTCCAGGGTCACCACCGCGCCCACCGCACGACACCCCGCCTCGTCCGCCTTCGCCGCGGCCGGCGTCACGCGCAGCAGGTAAGCAGCTTACCTGCCCGCCACCCCTGTGGCCGGGGGCTCGTAACAGGGGTCACTCCGCGCGCTCCGCCCGCGCAGCTTACCTGCCCGCCACCCCCGTGGCCGGGGGCTCGTAACAGGGGTCACTCCGTGCGCTCCGCCGGCGCAGCTTACCTGCCCGCCACCCCCGTTGCCGGGGGCGCGTAACAGGGGTCACTCCGCGCGCAGTGCGCTCACGAAAGGGGTGGGGCAAGCAGAACTGGCGCTGCGGGATGAACCGAACTCCGGGTTAAGGCGCCCGATGCCGACGCTCATCAGACCCCAGAAAAGGTGTTGGTTGATATAGACAGCAGGACGGTGGCCATGGAAGTCGGAACCCGCTAAGGAGTGTGTAACAACCCACCTGCCGAATCAACTAGCCCTGAAAATGGATGGCGCTGGAGCCTCGGGCGCGAGCCCGGGTGCGAGGGACATCGCACCTCCACGCGCTTTGCGGTGCCCTCAGCGCGGCTCCCAGATGATTGCTGCATTGGATCAGTCTCCTTTCTTTAACAGGCAAAAGCTTTATAACCTCACTAATGCCTTGCATCGTCTATATTAGATATATAACAACGGGCGGGTGCGGGCGGGGGCGGTGTTGATTAAATATTAATTCGGGTGGATGCGGATGGTTGACGACTTTTGTCATGCGGTTGCGGATGAAATAATTGCCTATCCGCGCATCTCTAGTAGGTTGTGTTCCTTGATTGATTCATTTTGACTGATATGACCACCTAGGTGATACCAACGGTGCGTGTTCCTAGCCTGCAGTCTGCCAGTCACCATTTTCAGCCTACATATCTGTTATGAAAGCAAGAAACCTATTGGTTTTAAATGCCAAGCTAGCTCAACTTTAGCTTAGATCCTGTAGATATATTTGCCTTGCCTGCACGGTCTTCAGTAAATCAATCCAAGAAACCTGTTGATTTTGACTGATATGCCCACCCACCTGTAAGCATCCAAGCCAGCTCTACTTTAGCTTAGCCAGAAACTGTGTCCGGCCTGAATTCAAGCAAGAAACCTTTTGCTTTTAAATGACACCACCAACTACAGTAGGTTTCCAAGCTAGCTAAACTTTAGCTTAGATACTCCAGGTACGTGTTCCTTACCTGCGCTTTGCCAAGAACTGTTTTCGGCCTAAATCATACAACTCGGTACGTGACACATGCTAATTTTTAGCATGCTAAGGTTTGCATGCTAGTTTGCTAACATTAGAATGCTAACTTTTTTTGCCAATTTTTTTAACCGTATGCCTCAGAGTCATACAACTCGGTACGTGACACATGCTAATTGTTAGCATGCTAGTTTGCTAACATTAGCATGTTAACTTTTTAGCCAATTTTTTAACCGTATACCTCAGAGTCATACAACTCGGTGCGTGACACGTGCTAATTGTTAGCATGCTAATTTGCTAACTTTTTTGCCAATTTTTTTTAACTGTAGGCCTTGGAGTCATAAAACTCGGTACGTGACACATGCTAATTGTTAGCATGCTAGTTTGCTAACATTAGAATGCTAACTTTTTTTGCCAATTTTTTTAACCGTGTGCCTCAGAGTCATACAACTCGGTACGTGACACATCCTAATTGTTAGCATGCTAAGGTTTGCATGCTAGTTTGCTAACATTAGAATGCTAACTTTTTTGCCAATTTTTTTAGCGGTATGCCTCAGAGTCATAAAACTCGGTACGTGACACATGCTAATGGTTAGCATGCTAGTTTGCTAACATAAAAATGCTAACTTTTTTGCCAATTTTTTAAACCGTATGCCTCAGAGTCAGAAAACTCGGTGCGTGACACATGCTAATTGTTAGCATGCTAGTTTGCTAACATTAGAATGCTAACTTTTTTGCCAATTTTTGTAACCGTATGCCTCAGAGTCATACAACTCGGGCGGGACACATGCTAATTGTTAGCATGCTAGTTTGCTAACATTAGAATGCTAACTTTTTTGCCAATTTTTTTAACCATATGCCTCAGGGTCATACAACTCGGTACGTGACACATGCTAATTGTTAGCATGCTAAGGTTAGCATGCTAGTTTGCTAACATTAGAATGATAACTTTTTTGCCAATTTTTTTAACTGTATACCTCAGAGTGATACAACTCGGGGCGTGACACATGCTAATTGTTAGCATGCTAAGGTTTGCATTCTAGTTTGCTAACATTAGAATGCTAACTTTTTTGCCAATTTGTTTAACCGTACGCCTCAGAGTCATACAACTCGGTGCGTGACACATGCTAATTGTTAGCATGCTAAGGTTTGCATGCTAGTTTGCTAACTTTAAGAATGCTAACTTTTTCGCCAATTTTTGTAACCGTATGCCTCAGAGTCAAAAAAGTCGGTGCGGGACACATACTAATTGTTAGCGTGCTAAGGTTTGCATGCTAGTTTGCTAACTTTAAGAATGCTAACTTTTTTGCCAATTTTTGTAACCGTATGCCTCAGAGTCATAAAAGTCGGTGCGGGACACATACTAATTGTTAGCGTGCCAAGGTTTGCATGCTAGTTTGCTAACGTTAGAATGCTAACTTTTTTGCAAATTTTTTTTAACCGTATGCCTCAGAGTCATAAAACTCGGTGAGGGACACATACTAATTGTTAGCGTGCCAGGGTTTGCATGCTAGTTTGCTAACATTAGAATGCTAACTTTTTTGCCAAGTTTTTTTAACCATATGCCTCAGAGTCATACAACTCGGTGCGTGACACAGACTAATTGTTAGCATGCTAAGGTTTGCATGCTAGTTTGCTAACATTAGCATGTTAACTTTTTAGCCAATTTTTTTTAACCGTAGGCCTTGGAGTCATAAAACTCGGTACGTGACACATGCTAATTGTTAGCATGCTAGTTTGCTAACATTAGAATGTTAACTTTTTAGCCAATTTTTTAACCGTATGCCTCAGAGTCATAAAACTCGGTGCGGGACACATGCTAATTGTTAGCATGCTAAGGTTTGCATGCTAGTTTGCTAACATTAGCATGCTAACTTTTTTGCCAATTTTTTTTAACCGTATGCCTCAGAGTCAATTTAGCCCGGTCACATAACTTGGTACGTGACACATGCTGAGTTAACGAGAAGCCGGTTTATTTTGGTGCACTGCGAACGCCATTCTTGTTGACGAAATGGTAAGAAAATGTGTTGTTTTTGTCGGGTGTCTTCTGTGCAGAGGCGAGCTGCAGAGAACCTGAGGATAAACCATCAGTACCAGGCAAGCCCCGCCTCTTTCTCTCTGTATACTGTATGTGTGTGTGTGTGTGTGTGTGCGTGTGTGTGTGTGTGTGTGTGTGTGTGTGTGTGTGTGTGTGTGTGTGTGTGTGTGTGTGTGTGTGTGTGTGTTAGAGACAAAGCATGTCTATATTTGTTCATTTCCATCTGCTGATAGAAGACATTACCAGTGAGTCATGGAGGAGTCGTTAGGGCGTGTATTTCGTGTCCTACTATTTGTGCGCCTCAGCAGGGACGAGGGTGGGCGAGGGCGGCAGTGAAGTACGCTTCTTTTTTTCGGGAGTCGCCGCCCGCCACTCGTCTCCCGCTTAACGGGCCGTGACTCCTCCCCCGTGGAAGGTGTGCTGATGGATGAACTGTGCGCAGGAGGTGCTGAGGAACCTGGTGAAGCGCTACGTGGCCGCCATGATCAGAGACGCCAAGACGGAGGAAGGCTTGACTGAGGACAACTTCAAGGTAGACGAGGACATGAAGGAAAACATAATTGATATATATATATATATATATATATATATATATATATATATATATATATATATATATATGTATATATATATATATATATATATATATATATATATATATATATATATATATATATATTGCCTGCAGGAAGATTTAATTTATTTTGTTGCGATCCAGTGGGCAATGTGAGTAATTCAGGACAATGACCTTAAATCGCATTTACTTAAATGACCCAATGCAAACAACCTTCCCTAGTCATGGGCCATAAAAAAGAAACAATCGAACCGGTTTAATATAGAATAATGCCCGCAGAAAGATACAATTTATTTTGTTGACAACCAGTGGGCAATGTGAGTAAATCAGGTCAATTACCTTTAATCACACTCTAATTAACTTATTTGACCCAATGCAAACAAACTTCCCTAGTCATGGGCCATAAAAAAAAACAATCCAACCAGTTTAATATGGAATATTGCCCGCAGAAAGATCGCATTCATTATGATCAGATCAAGTAGGCAATGTGAGTAATTCAGGTCAATGACTTTTAATCGCATTCACGTATATAACCCAATGCAAACAACCTTCCCTAGTCATGGGCCATAAAAAAAACAATCCAACCAGTTTGATATGGAATATTGCCCGCAGATAGATCACATTCTTTCTGATGTGATCAAGTTGGTAATGGAAGCTTTAATCACACTCTGATTGTACTGATGCGCAGCATTCACATATATGACCCAATGCAAACAACCTCCCCTAGTCATGGGCCCCCCCCCCCAAAAACTAAACAGTTCAGTATGGAATATTGCCCGCAGAAAGATCACATTCATTTTGTTGAGATGAAGTGGGAAATGTGAGTAATTCAGGTCAATGACCTTTAATCGCACTTGTCCAGGGTGTACCCCGCCTTCCGCCCGATTGTAGGCTGAGATAGGCTCCAGCGCCCCCCGCGACCCCAAAAGGGAATAAGCGGTAGAAAATGGATGGATGGATGGACCTTTAATCGCATTTACTTATACAACCCAATGCAAACAACCTTACCTAGTCATGGGCCAAATAAACCCAAAAAACAATCCAACCAGTTTAATATGGAATATTGCCCTCTGAAAGATTGCAATCATTCTGTTGAGATCAAGTGGGCAATGTGAGTAATTCAGGTCAATGACTTTTAATCGCAATCACTTATATGACCCAATGCAAACAACCTTACCTAGTCATGGGTCATAAACAACAAACAATCCAACCAGTATAATATGGAATTTTTCCCGTAGAAAGATCACATTCATTATGTTGAGATCAAGTGGGCAATGTGAGTAATTCAGGTCAATGACCTTTAATCGCATTTACTTAAATGACCCAATGCAAACAACCTTCCCTAGTCATGGGCCATAAAAATTAAAAAAAATAATCCAACCAGTTTAATATGGAATATTGCCCGCAGAAAGATTGCATTCATTTGGTTGAGATGAAGTGGGCAATGTGAGTAATTCAGGTCAATGACCTTTAATCACACGCTGATTGTTCTGATGCGCAGCATTCACTTATATGACCCAATGCAAACAACCTTCCCTAGTCATGGTCCCCAAAAAAACCCCAATCCAAACAGTTCAATATAGAATATTGCCTGCAGAAAGATCACATTAATTTTGTTGAGATCAAGTGGGCAATGTGAGTAATTCAGGTCAATGACCTTTAATCGCATTTACTTAAAT
Organism: Nerophis lumbriciformis; assembly: GCF_033978685.3. NCBI lineage: Eukaryota > Metazoa > Chordata > Actinopteri > Syngnathiformes > Syngnathidae > Nerophis > Nerophis lumbriciformis. The sequence goes on along the minus strand of NC_084584.2, from coordinate 5,973,741 downwards.
GACCCAATGCAAACAACCTTCCCTAGTCATGGGCCATAAAAAAAAAACTATCCAACCATTTTAATATGGAATATTGCCCGCAGAAAGATCGGTTCCATTTTGTTTAGATCAAGTGGGCAATGACCTTTAATCGCATTCACTTATATGACCCAATGCAAACAACCTTCCCTAGTCATCGGCCAAAAAAACTAAAAAAAACAATCCAACCAGTTTAATATGGAATATTGGCCGCAGAAAGGTTGCGTTCATTCTGTTGAGATCAAGTGGGCAATGTGAGTAATTCAGGTCAATGACCTTTAATCGCACTTACTTAAATGACCCAATGCAAACAACCTTCCCTAGTCATGGGCAATTAAAAGAAAATAAATCCAACCAATACAAAATGTAAACAGACATGGTCACACATGACACAACCTGCTCACTGAACTTTGTTGTGTCAGGAGCTGAAACAAGACATCTCCAGTTTCCGTTACGAGGTGATGGGCATGATGAAGACGGGGAGGCCGGCGCTGCAGGGCGAGCGCAAGACCGCCAGCTGCGGCGAGGGAGGGCGTCCGCCGGAGTCCGCCCTGGCCTACCCCAACGCCTCGCTGAAGGTGTCCTCCGGCGCTCACGCTAAGAGCAACCGCTTCAAGATCGCCGCCTCCATCCTCAGGCAGGTGAGCTCCGCGGCCCGGTCCAGGCTCCCCGAGGCCCCCAACGGCCTGCCCAACGGCGTCCTACCCCGAGCCGACGCCGAGGAGACGTCGAACCGGCGGAGGGACTTCGCCAAAGACATGAAGGACTTTGGCTCGTTCCACAAACGCCACCGGGCCGCCTATGAGGTTGCGGTGGAACCTTCTCGGAACATGTACTCGTTATCGGAGGAGGCGGAGTCAGACGAACAGGGTACAACCAGACCTTCACAGGAAGGAGACAAAGACAGACCCAGCGACTGTAGCTTACTGGGCGACGAGGAGCGGGAGGGAGAGAGTGTTCCCTGAACCCACTTTTAGATTTTCGGGGGACGATTAGAAGTGACCAGAAATAGCACATAACGTGGACGCACGGCGTAAGCTACAGTTTTTCCCCCGTCCCTCGCTTGAACCGTGAGTAAAGAATGCACTAAGACCCGGTAAGAGTCCGAGAGAGACGACCTCCGCTCACGGATGCTACCCGGTGGTCGTTTGAGCACACTGCAGCTAGTCCTGGATAGTCCCGCTCCTTAATACTCTCCTCACGCACAGGATTCTCACTGGCATGAGGCTGTTTCCGCTTCCTGGCGCATGTAAGCCAGGGGAGTCCAAAGTGCAGCCCGGGGGCCATTTTCAGGTTTAATAGTCCCGCCAGCATCTTACGGATTCAACCGATCAGACTTGGTCATCAATAACACAAAGCTAAGATTTTTTTGGATAGCAATTGTTCTCTGCTTCGTTTTTTTGCTCTTCTTCCCCATTCAGGAAGTGTCATGTCTGTGTGATCATGTTTTTGTTTTGGTCATGTTCGTTTTGGTTTTTGGACTTTTTGTGCACTTTTGTTTTGTCACCATAGCAACCATTAGTTTTCACCTGTCACATCCCGCACCTGTTTCACGTTTTGAGTCACGCACCTGCTTTCACTAATCATGTCCATAGTATTTAAGTTCATTCTTTTCAGTTTGTCGTTCTGACGACATCTCCACATTTATGCTTCTGTACACTCTTCATCCTCTAAGATCCTGCTTCTTGTCCCATGCCAAAGTAAGTTTTTGTTCCATGTTTATAGTCTTTTTGTTTTTCATAGTTTGTTCTCCGCCATTGTGCGCGCCTTTTGTTTACTTCCTTGTTTTGTAGTTATAGTGTTAAATAAAAATGTACTTACATTCCCGTCTCGCCCGAGCCAACTTTCCGTTGCATTACGGAAAAGCAAACACCCAAGACCAAGTCATGACAGTATGTCGTCAGAACGACAAACTGAAAAGAATGAACTTAAATACTATGGACATGATTAGTGAAAGCAGGTGCGTGACTCAAAACGTGAAACAGGTGCGTGACGTGACAGGTGAAAACTAATGGTTGCTATGGTGACAAAACAAAAGTGCACAAAAAGTCCAAAAACCAAAACGAACATGACCAAAACAAAAACATGATCACACAGACATGACAGAAAGTAAACATCCTCCGTCCACGAATCAGTGTGCCTGGCCCCGCCCCTATAGCTACCCTCCCACTGAAGGTGGTTTACAGAGCAGTATTTTGGTAGCCTTGGCCGTAGATATAAATAGATATGCCACGCCCCTTTGAGCTGCGTTCCTACGGCGATTCTAAGCTCGTAGGGGCAACATGCTAACAGGATACGGCATGGAAACGAAGAAAACGAGAATGCCGGCGAGGGATGTAATGATTACAGGTACTAATATTAAACGGTAAAACACCACACGGTTATAAATAAATAAAATGACTGGTGGTATTTCTTATTTACAGGTTAGAAAAGCTCCTTCTGGTTGCATGGAGATGACCTAAAAATTTATTTTTAAAAATAGATTTTTATTTTTTTAAATAAATAAAAAATTATATATATATATATATATATATATATATATATATATATATATATATATATATAGGGCAGCACGGTGGAAGAGGGGTTAGTGCATCTGCCTCACAATACGAAGATGCTGAGTAGTCTGGGGTTCAATCCCAGGCTCGGGATCTTTCTGTGTGGAGTTTGCATGTTCTCCCCATGACTGTGTGAATGTGAGTGTGAATGTTGTCTGTCTATCTGTGTTGGCCCTGCGATGAGGTGGCGACTCGTCCAGGGTGTACCCCGCCTTCCGCCCGATTGTAGCTGAGATAGGCTCCAGCGCCCCCCGCCACCCCGAAGATGGATGGATGGATATATATATATATACGTATATATATATATATATATATATATATATACATATATATGTTAGTACATATATATGTGTGTGTGTGTGTATATATACAAATTATTTTTATTTTTTAATTTATTTGAATTGTATTTAAAAACATAAATAAAAAATAATTTAAAAAAAAATATATATATCTATATATATATAATTTATTTATTTATTTAAAAAAATAAAAATCTATTTTCAAAAATACATTTTTATTTTTTTAAATAAATACAAAATTATATATATATGTATACATATATATATATATATATAATTATATACATATACAGTATATATATAACATTTTTTAATGTATTTTAATTTTATTTAAAATCATAAATAAAATAAAAATGAAAATAAAATAAAATAAAATAAAATAAATATATATATATATATATATATATATATATATATATATATATATATATATATATATATATAATTTTTTTATTTATTTAAAAAAATAAAAATCTGTTTTTAAAAATGTTTTTTTATTTTTTTAAATAAATACAAAATTATATATATATATACATATATATATATATATATATATATATATATATATATATATATATATATATATATACATATATATATATGTCTTAATAAGGTTATCCAAAAAAAAGTGCTCGATACCGTAGTAGAGCGCAATATATGTATGTGTGGGAAAAAAAATCACAAGACTATTTCATCTCTACAGGCCTGTTTCATGAGGGGGTTCCCTCAATCATCAGGAGAAAAATCTCCTGATGATTGAGGGAACCCCTCATGCAACAGGCCTGTAGAGATGAAATAGTCTTGTGATTTTTTTTCCCACACATACATGTATTGCGCTCTATGATTGAGGGAAACCCCCTCATGAAACAGGCCTGTAGAGATGAAATAGTCTTGTGATTTTTTTTCCCACACATACATACATATATATATATTTATATATGATTATATACATATATTTATATATATGTATGTATATATATATATATATATATATATATATATATATATATATATATATATATATATATATATATATATATATATATATATATATATATTATTATTTTTTTCAATTTATTTTAATTCAATTTAAAAACATAAATAAATTTAAAAAAATAATGAAAATAAATAAAAATAAAAATAAAATTATATATATATACATATATATGTATAGTACCGCGATACTAATGAATCATATTCGGTGCTATACCGCCTCTGAAAAGTACCGGTCTGTAAGTTTCTTACTAGTATCATCCCTGTAACTAAACATGCTTCACTACACCCCGCAGCTCACCGGCGTCACAATGTAAACAAACGCCATTGGTGGATCTACACCTGACATCCACTGTAATGATAAGAAAGTACAGGATCGTATCTAGTCGATTCTACTATGATCACGTTGATATTTTTTGGCATCACAACATCTTTTTTCGTTTTGTTTTTTTTAATGTTTATAAACTCCCCCGCCTTCCGCCCGAATTCAGCTGAGATAGGCTCCAGCACGCCCCGCGACCCCGAACGGGACAAGCGGTAAAAAATGGATGGATGGATGTTTATAAACTCAGGAAATACGTCCCTGGACACATGAGGACTTTGAATATGACCATTGTATGATCCTGTAACTACTTGGTATCGCATCGATACCTAAATGTGTGGTATCATCCAAAACTAATGTTAAGTATCAAAGAAGAGAAGAATAAGTGATTATTACATTTTAACAGAAGTGTAGATAGAACATGTTGAAAGAGAAAGTAAGCAGATATTAACAGTAAATGAAGAAGTAGATTAATAATCCATTTTCTACCACTTGTCCTTAATAATGTGTACAAAATAATAGGTGTATAAATGACACAATATGTTACTGCATAGACTAATTAGGAGCCTTTGTTTGTTTACTTACTACTAAAAGACAAGTTGTCTAGTATGTTCACTATTTTATTTAAGGACAAACTTGCAATAATAAACATATTTTTGATGTAACGTAAGATTTTTGTTAAAATAAAGCCAATAATGACATTTTTTGTGGTCCCTTTATTTAGAAAAGTACCGAAAAGTACCGAAATAATTTTAATTTTAATTTTAATAAGGTTTCTCATTGTTATCCGATTGGGGTTGAGTTTTTTCTTGCCCTGATGTGGGATCTGAGCCGAGGATGTCGTTGTGGCTTGTGCAGCCCTTTGAGACACTCGTGATTTAGGGCTATATAAGTAAACATTGATTGATTGATTGATTGATTGATTGATGGTACCGGTACCAAAATATTGGTATCAGGACAACACAATTTTTTTTTATTTTATTTTTTTTTTTTTTAGAATTTTACTTTATATGTATTTAAAAAAAAAAAAAATTTAAAAATTTTAAAATGTAAAATAAATAAATATAAAATATAGTATATATATATTTTTTTTAATTTAATTTTATTTATTTTAAAAAATATATATATATATATGTCATGTCTGTGTGATCATGTTTTTGTTTTAGTCATGTTCGGTTTTGTTTTTGGACTTTTTGTGCACTTTTGTTTTGTCACCATAGCAACCATTAGTTTTCACCTGTCACGTCACGCACCTGTTTCACGTTTTGAGTCACGCACCTGCTTTCACTAATCATGTCTATAGTATTTAAGTTCATTGTTTTCAGTTTGTCGTGCTGACGACACCCCACAATTATGCTCTACACACTCTTCATCCTCTTAGATCATGCTTCATGTCCCATGCCAAAGTAAGTTTTTGTTCCATGTTTATAGTCTTTTTGGTTTCATAGTTTGTTCTCCGCCATTGTGCGCGCCTTTTGTTTACTTCTTTTTGTTTTAGTAATTATAAAATAAATTATGTACTTACATTCCCGTCTCGCCCGAGCCAATTTTCCGTTGCATCCCGGAAAAGCAAACACCCAGGACCCAGTCATGACAATATATATATATATATATATATATATATATATATATATATATATATATATATATATATATATATATATATATATATATTTTTTTTTTTTTTTTTTTTTTACATTTAAAGTAAAATTCTAAAAAAAATTGTTTAGAAATGATATATAACCGAGATGACTAAAAATCGCCACTCGGATGTGAATCGATTTGTTTGTGCGCCCTCACTATCTGAGACCCTCAAATATTCAATTGTGCACATTAAACCTACAATGTACGTTCCATCTATACTTTTTAAAAACATTCAATAATAACAATAATGACAGCCGTTATCATATTGGTCAACATAAATGCGATATGAAGTGTTCTTATCGTTACATCCCCCATGTCGGCATATTGTGTTGTGTGAGATTGTTGAAACTAGGACACCGGGAATAATCTTTATAGGTAAGATTTTTTTTTTTTTTTTAAACAAAGATATTGTAAATTAATAGCACATGTTTTACATTATCAATAAAGTAAATCGAGTAAAAATCAGTTGAGAAATAAGCAAGTTATACTTATATCTATTTATATCTACTTATATCTATGGCCATCATGATTGTTTGGAAACCCGAGTGGAAGTTCTTGCTGTCTGAAAAAAGGCAAAGATCCACTTTGAGACTCAGGGAGGCGTTTGTTGTGAATGTCATCACGCTAGCAGATTAGCAAAGCATTTTAGCAAAGATGTTAGTTCTTCTTCGCTTTTTTTTTAACACTTTTTTTTTAGGTTTTTTTTTTACGTAGCCTCTCGCTACCTCCTCCGTTCTTCTCTTGGCGAGTCCGAGCAGAGCGGCGGCAGCGTGGATTGTGTTTGAGACGTTTACGCTCCTCGTGCACTCGCCCAGGTTTCTATGCAAGAAAAGCTTCTCCCCGTCCTCACGTTTCAACAACAAATAGTTACCGACAGACTCCAAATGGCTGACCGACTGAGCATTCAAGGCTAAATATAATTCAGTGTTTATGATCATGATGACTTATCCTCACTACGAATGCCGCTGTTTTTTCTCGCTGATTGGTTCGAATGAGATGCAAATTACTGAACGGCAATTTGTGTTGTTGACGCCGTGAAAAACAATCACGTAAAAAATAAAAGTGTTGTTTGTGACAAGACTGTTACGGTTTGTACAGGGAAAGAAGACGGCACAGACAACAGGGACGTTGTTTAACTCTATGTTTATTTATATATATAAATATAATATATATAAATAATAAATGAAGTGTGTAAAATCCAAACTATGTGTGTGGTGTGCGACTATGTGTGTGAATGAACTGTAGTGTGTTACCAGAAGTGTTGAGCGAGATGCGATGGGAAAGCTCGAAGGTCCAGAGAACAAGCAGGAGCAACGGCGAGGCGTCAAAAGTCCGTGTCCAGGCGGGAGGTCGAGATCCGAGAGGCAGCCAGGGAAGCAGAGGGAAGACGGGGAAACGAGACACACATCTCGTGATGCGGGCACGGAGGTCTGCCACTGGAAGGCGACAAGGAGGCCACGGGACAAGTGAACACAAAGAGAGTGTCAGGTTCAAACACTGATGACATCTATTAAACAGACAAAGAAGCAAGGAATTCAACAGAGACAGAATTTAATTTAGCTCAATTGAGGAGAAACGTCTGGGCTGTACTCTTTGCACAGTCTTCCACCGCGCTCTGACGAAAGATTGTACGCCTCCTCTTTTATTTGGACTTTCCCTGATTGCATGGCAACAGCTGTTTCTAAAGGAAGGGGGGGGGGTCGTAAACAGCCGCTGCCTTTGGGCACAAAACAGTTCAAAGAAAAGGTGCCTGGAGGGGGGGGTCAGGTCCTGCTTCCTCTCCGCTTTGTAGATCTCGGGCCAAGACAAAATCTTCCTGTGGATTACAATACATCAAAGAAACCGACACCTTCACGTCGCTTCCCATCCTACACAGTGGAGTTTTACAAGCCTTTTGATTGGTAAGATCAAAGACAGCTTTTGTCTGCTCGCCGGGGTTTCATTGAAACACAAAGTTTTGTGATAACTTAGATACAATTATTCTGACAGAGAGCATAGAGCTAGATACGAGTCGCTTACTGCAGTTTTTTTTAGCCACTAGTGTGCCGTGAGATACAGTCTATTCGGGTTAAAAATATTTTTTGCAAACCAGTAATTATAGTCTGCAAATGATGTGTTGTTGTTGAGTGTCGGTGCTGTCTAGAGCTCGGCAGAGTAACCGTGTAATACTCTTCCATATCAGTAGGTGGCAGCCGGTAGATAATTGCTTTGTAGATGTCGGAAACAGCGGGAGGCAGAGTGCAGGTAAAAAATTTATCTAATGCTTAAACCAAAAATAATTAAAGCTGCAAGCAGCATTGATCGGGCCCGCGTATTTGGCAGGTGCTAGTCCTAAGTGTCCCAATACTTTTGTCTACTTTTAGTCTGAAGTGTCCCAAGACTTTTGTCTAGTGTACCTACCTTGTCTGCATTGTGTGGGCACGTTGGTGCTTCCTGCTTTTAAGCAGCCATCTTAAAAAAAACAGCAGCGCAGCAGCATCAGCGCAGCGGGTCTTTGAAGGGTCATAAAATCAAAACCGGAGCAGTTAGAAAAAAAGCGCAACTGTCATTGTAATCACAAGGGTTAAATCTCTCCTGTGTTAGTTTGAAGGCGAAACGACAAACGCGCTCAGAGGAGTTCGTTTTTGAAGGAAGGTGACCGGTTTTTACAAAAAAAATTGTTTTGAAGGGGGAATAGCAAACTTCCTGTTGATTTTTGCTGGGGGTTGTCAATTTATGAAATGTAGGTCTAAGTGAGACCTACATAGAGGTTTTTGTTTCATGTCTCTCCGACCTTCCCAGTGGGAGTTACAGGCAGTTTTGTCAGTTTTTTCATCCGAGGAGCAGTTTTTTGTGCGTTTTATTAAAAAATTGCGCTAGAGCACAATTTTGAGATTTGGGGTTAGGTTTTTTTATTAGATCCCAATTTTTGCCAGTCCTAATGTGTGTGTTCAGTTTGGTGAGTTTTGAAGCGTGTTAAGGGGGTCAAATTACAGCTCAAAGAGGCAAAAGTTACTGTTTTTAGTACTTTTTTGTCTTGAAGGGGGAATTGCCAACTTCCTGTTGATTTTAGCCCGAGGATGTAAAATTATGAGAACTAGGTCTAAGTCACACCTACATAGAGGATTTTGTTTCATGTCTTTCCGACCTTCCTAGTGGGAGTTACAGGCAGTCTAGTTTTTTTTTTCCTAGGGGGCGCTAGAGCGCAATTTTGAGTTTTGCGGTTCGTTTTTTTTAATAAAAGACAATTTTCGCAGGTCCTGATGTGTGGGTCAAATATGGTGAGTTTTGAAGCATGTTAAGTGGGTCAAATTAGTGCTCAAAGAGGCGGCGGAATAATAATAATAATAATAATAATAAAACCTTAGAAAAACAATAGGTCCTTAAAAAGGTGAGTGCCCCTAAGAAAAGGCATTGAAGATTAGGGAAGGCTATGCAGAACAAATCTAAAACTGAACTGGATACAAAGTCAACAAAAACAGAATGCTGGACGACAGCAAAGACTTACTGCGGAGCAAAGACGGCGTCCATAATGTACATCCGACAAGATATGACAATCAACAATGTCCCCACAAAGAAGGATAAAAACAACCAAAATATTCTTGGTTGCTAAAACAAAGTAGATGCGGGAAATATCGATCAAAAGAAGACATGAAACTGCTACAGGAAAATACAGAAAAAAGAGAAAAAGCCACCAAAAATACGAGCGCAAGACAAGAACTAAAACACTACACACAGGAAAACAGCAAAAAAGTCAAACTAAGTCAGGGTGTGATGTGACAGGTGGTGACAGTACACCTACTTTGAGACAAGAGCTATAGTGATGCATGCTTGGTTATTCTTTAAAGTCATATCCAACAATTGCGACAACGACTCTTTACTGTCAACTGAGTTTCGTTTGTTTAATGATTTATGCTGGTGAGAACGGGAAAAATGACCGGGACTCAGCCTGTGCGCCTTCACGGCCTCACAGACAGTCTGTGATTGTAGAACTCTTTTTAAAAATGCTAACTTTTCTCACTCCGGGGTTGAAAAATAAAAAACAAAAATGTGAACAAGAGGCAGAAGAGCCACATGTGGCTCCAGAGCCGCAGGTTGCAGACCCCTGTTTTAAGTGATCAGAGAAAGATACTAATGTATATAACGTAAATATAAATTATACTTGCCAACCCGGAGACTCCCGAAATTCAGCGCCTCTCCCGAAAACCTCCCGGGACAAATTTTCTCCCGAAAATCTCCCGAAATTCAGGCGGAGCTGGAGGCCACGCCCCCTCCAGCTCCATATGCAGACCTGAGTGAGGACAGCCTGCTTTCACGTCCGCTTTCCCACAATATAAACAGCGTGCCTGCCCAATCACATTATAACTGTAGAATGATCGAGGGCGAGTTCTTGGTTTCTTATGTGGGTTTATTGTTAGGCAGTTTCATTAACGTCCTCCCAGCGCGGCAACAACACACAACAGCAGCAGTCACGTTTTCGTCTACCGTAAAGCAGTTCGTCTGCCGTAAACAGCAATGTTGTGACACTCTTAAACAGGACAATACTGCCATCTACTGTACATGCATATGTGACAATAACATCTATGGCTTTTAGAGAGTGCAGTGCACGACTGCGCAAACAACAAGGAGACGAAGCAGAATGCATCATCAGAGAGGGTGTTCAGCATGGTTAGAAAAATAGTGACAGAGAATAGAACAAGGATGGACAATTTAACCCTTAACTCAACAATGAGTAGAAGAGTGTTATGTGTGTGTATATGTGTAAATAAATGAACACTGAAATTCAAGTATTTCTCTTATTTATATATATATATATATATATATATATATATATATATATATATATATATATATATATATATATATATATATATAGCTAGAATTCACTGAAAGTCAAGTATTTCTTATATATACTTGGTGAATTCTAGCTGTAAATATACTCCTCCCCTCTTAACCACGCCCCCAACCACGCCCCCACCCCAACCACGCCCCCCCACCCACCTCCCGAAATCGGAGGTCTCAAGGTTGGCAAGTATGATATAAATACATATTTATATTTATATGTATAAATAAAATACATATTTAAATAATTAACTAGGTTTTTTTGGTAATAAATAAATAACTTTTATTAGACACGTCATTACCGTATTTAAGGTACAAATATGTACAATTATTTCACAATTTAAATATTAAACGTTTTTATTTAATTAATTATTGAACAATTTATTTACTGCAATTTATTATTTAAATCATTATTTAATTACTAATTCAAGTAGTATTTATTTAACAATTTCATGATTTATTTAATTAGTTTATGATTTAATTAATTCATGAATTAATGATGTGTTCAATTATTTAATGACCGTGCATTAATTTTATCTGTGACGTCAAAGTCAGTGGGCGGACTCTAACGCCTGATTGGTTGCGCTTCCACTTAGAAAGCTATGATTGGACTAGAATCCGTATGGCCCCGCCCACTGACGTTGACGGCTCACTTAAACAAATCATGAATCTTCAAAGTCAGTGGGCGGGGCTAACTTTAATCTAAACCAATCATTCGTCTGTCTCTGAACGTATTTCTAAACATGGCTTTACTTTTACTTTTCCGTAGATTTTTTTTTTTTTTAGAATTTAAGATGTACTAGGCACCTGCTGACCCAGACTGCATAAATATAAATAAATATACACACTTATATTTTTAATAACGAAACGGGTGATTAAGGCGAACACTTCCTGTTTGACCCTCCTGCCGTGCCGTAGTGGCGGTAAACTTGGCTGCGGTTCACTTGCTACTGATAAACCACAAGCGAGCAGAAATGGACAAAAAAAAAGTCTACATTATAGAAATTTCAGCTTCAAAGCCATGGCGAAGTTATTCTCCCGACAAGAAAGGACTATTTTTCGCCGTGAGACGCGCGTCGTTCTCGAGGTAGGTGGTGCTTGACTTCCGGGTTCGGATTCCAGTTGAAGTGCAGCGATAACATAACATTTAGTTTGTTATTGTGACTGATTTAGTTAGTACGATGACATAAAAGCTCATCAGAAATGAAAGAATGTAGGCAACTTTTTTTTTAACATTGCAAACAGTCGATCAGTATGGAAGTAGAATTGTCTCAACTTACAAAATACCTGTGGGGGCGTGTCGATGTGACGTCATCGCATGATTTGCTATAACGCATACATTCCTGAAAAAGGCAAAACAAATGTGAATATACATTTAAAAAACAAATAGGTTAGCATTAAATTGGCCATAGAAACGTAAAAAGAGCGACAGACTTTGATTTCTCCCGGCTGCTACAATACGTTATATTACTTTATTTTGTTAGGTGTGGCGGCTATTAAGGAGAAACCCTAAACGTAGTTAAACCGGATGTATAGCGTAGCTCTTTTATTTTGAAGCCGGAAAAATGTGTGATTGATTTGAGAGAGCGTCTTCACCTGTTTTAATGTCGGATCTATGGAAGTAGAATTGTCTCACATCAACTTATATATATCAATATGCATACTTGCCAACCCTCCCGAATTTTCCGGGAGACTCCCGAAATTCAGCGCCTCTCCCGAAAACCTCCCGGAACAAATATTCTCCCGAAAATCTCCCGATTTTCAGCCGGAACTGGTGACCACGCCCCCTCCAGCTCCATGCGGACCTGAGTGAGGACAGCCTTGACAGGAGGACAACAGGGTGACAAGAAATAAATCATCCAGACTAGAGATAAATTGTATTACTATGTTTATCTTACCTAAAAATAAATATATTTGTTAATTAAAAAAAAAAAAAAACTAAATTAATTTTTACTATATTTTGCTAAAAACATCAAAATTAATTTTATTTTTATTTGTATTTTTTCTGACTCCTTATTACATCCAGCCATAGAATTATACATTAAAATAAACATTTAAAATAATTAATTATAAATTATAATAATAATTCATTTAAAATGACCATATTTAATTATTAAAATAATTTCTTGTTTATCAACAACTTTAGCATTTTATTCATTACATTTTGAAACTCTCAGAAGCCAAGTTATGTTATATTCCTTAATATTTATTTATGCAAGTTTGAAGTATCAATTATCTAAACACAGTTTTGTTTGCATATTTTCAGGATATATATATATATATATATATATATATATATATATATATATATATATATATATATATATATATATGAAATACTTGACTTGGTAAATTCTAGTTGTCAATATACTCCTCCCCTCTTAACCACGCCCCCAACCACGCCCTGACCCACGCCCCCACCCCCCACCTCCCGAAATCGGAGGTCTCAATGTTGGCAAGTATGAATATGATATTAATACATATGCATATATTAATAAATATACAAATACAAATGGGATATACAAATAAATAAATCATTTGTATAAACAAACGCGTATTTGAAAATATATTTTTGAGATTTTAAAATATATGTAAATAAAATGTATAAATATAGAAATGTGACATACAAATAAATTGAAAATTTGTATAAATAAACGTGTATTTGTAAATATATTTTTGAGATTTTAATATGAATATGGTTGATTTTGTATTTTTATTTGTATTGAATGTGCATATGTGGATCGCTTTTTTGCTTTCGTGTCGATGAGACATTCCTCCCACAAACCAGACGCACAAACAAATGTGACCTACACACTCCCCTGAACAACCAGCAGAGGGCACTACAGCCAGAGCGGTCTGGGTCACAGAGCATTATATGCATTATATGCAAAATGCCCGGAGTTCTCTGCACAAAAACAATCCACGTCTTTACAGAGAGAACGCACAACGGGCCTGAGCGAGCTAACGTTAGCGTTGTATTAGCTAATGCTAATTTATCCAGTTAATCTGAAAGACCGTGCTAGCTGCTTATTTTATTGTATCAATACCGTTTAATGACCTTGTCCCGATGTAGATACTCATCTTCAATACAAATACAAAATCAAGCATATTTATATTCAAATCTCAAAAATATATTCACAAATACATGTTTATTTATACAAATTCTTGATTTATTTGTATGTCACATTTTTATAATTATACATTTTATTTGTATGTATTTTTAAATCTCAAAAATATATTTACAAATATGCGTTTGTTTATACAAATTATTTATTCATTTGTATATCACATTTGTATTTGTATATTTATTAATATATGCATATGTATTAATATCATATCGATATATATATACGTTGATGTGAATAAAAGAGCTACGCTATACATCCGGTTTAACTACGTTTAGGGTTTCTCCTTAATAGCCGCCACACCTAACAAAGTAAAGTAGTATAACGTATTGTAGCAGCCAGGAGAAATCAAAGTCTGGCGCTTTTTTCAGTTTTTATGGCCAATTTAATGCTAACCTATTTGTTTTTTAAAAGTATGTTCACATTTGTTTTGCCTTTTTCAGGGATATATGCATTATAGCAAATCCTGTGATGACGTCACATCGACACGCCCCTAACCATGCCCCCCCACCCCCACCGCCACAGGTATTTTGGCAATTTAGGAGAAACCCTGACAGAACAAAATAAAAATGTCTTACATTACGATCATGCTTTGTCAGAGATGTTTTGTAATGTTAGTCTGTGATATTTGCACCGAAATAAATGCTGATACACCAGTTTAGGAATATGAGGGCTGAAATATTGTGTAAATTATTTGATAACATGTTCTGGTCGAGTCCTCAATCACATAATTATTAGCAGGCTCAATATTACTTTTTATTAATTAATTGAGAAGGTTAAAACGTTGTCATGCAGCAATATGAAGCCATCCCCCCTTGGTCTAGGGTTCACTTATTAATGATGAAAATGATACTTATCTGTGATTAATCGCGATTAATTTTGAGTTAACTATGAACATAATGCGATATCGTGGTTAAATATTATAATAGTTTGACAGCCCTAATATACATACATATACACACATACTGTATATGTATATAAAGTATGTAGGGCTGCAACTAACGATTAATTTGATAATCGATTAATCTGTCGATTATTATTTCGATTACTCGATTAATAATCAGATAAAAGACACCAACTACATTTCTATCCTTTCCAGTATTTTATTGGGAAAAAAACAGCATACTGGCACAATACTTATTTTGATTATTGTTTCTCAGCTGTTTGTACATGTTGCAATATACATACATACATATATATCTGTATCATATGTATGTGTATATATATATATATATATATATATATATATATATATATATATATATATATATATATATATATATATATTATACGATACCGATATATATGTATGTATGCATATATTAGTGATGGGTTGATGAGGCGTCATGAAGCGTTTCGACACATTGCAAAACTGTATTGATACTGTGTCGATACTGTGTCACTAAATACTGACATCTGCTGGACATTAAAAATCCCTACAGGCAACCTATGGACCGACTCAACTGACACTGATTTGATGCCCTAGTACAGGGGTCACCAACCTTTTTGAAACCAAAAACTACTTCTTGGGTACTGATTAATGCGAAGGGCTACCAGTTTGATACACACTTAAATAAATAAATATATTGTCATTTGTAAGTTACACGTAAGTGTGATTTAAACAAGAATAGCTAAATAAATACATTTATATATATAAAAAAAATGGGTATTTCTGTCTGTCATTTCGTCGTACATTTTTTTTTCCTTTTACGGATGGTTTTTTGTAGAGAATAAATGATGAAAAAAACACTTAATTGAACGGTTTAAAAGAGGAGAAAACACGAAAAAAATTAAAATAAAATTTTGAAACATAGTTTATCTTCAATTTCGACTCTTTAAAATTCAAAATTCAACCGACAAAAAGAAGAGAAAAACTAGCTAATTCGAATCTTTTTGAAAAAATTAAAAAAAGAATTTATGGAACATCTGTAGTAATTTTTCCTGATTAAGATACATTTTAGAATTTTGATGACATGTTTTAAATTGGTTAAAATCCAATCTGCACTTTGTTAGAATATTTAACAAATTGGACCAAGCTATATTTCTAACAAAGACGAATCAGTATTTCTTCTAGATTTTCCAGAACAAAATTTTTAAAAGAAATTCAAAATACTTTGAAATAAGATTTAAATTTGATTCTACAGATTTTCTAGATTTGCCAGAATAATTTTTTTGAATTTTAATCATAGTAAGTTTGAAGAAATATTTCACAAATATTCTTTGTCGAAAAAACAGAAGCTAAAATATTTATTATTCTTTACAATAAACAAAAAAAAATTACTTGAACATTGATTTAAATTGTCAGGAAAGAAGAGGAAGAAATTTAAAAGGTAAAAAGGTATATTTGTTTAAAAATCCTAAAATCATTTTTAAGGTTGTATTTTTTCTCTAAAATTGTATTTCTAAAAGTAATAAGAAGCAAATTAAAAAATAAATGAATTTATTTAAACAAGTGAAGACCCATCCATCCATCCATTTTCTACTGCTTATTCCAAGTGAAGACCAAGTCTTTAAAATATTTTCTTGGATTTTCAAATTCTATTTGAGTTTTGTCTCTTTTAGAATTAAAAATGTCGAGCAAAGCGAGACCAGCTTGCTATTAAATAAATACAATTTAAAAAATAGAGGCAGCTCACTGGTAAGTGCTGCTCTTTGAGCTATTTTTAGAACAGGCAAGCGGGCGACTGATCTGGTCCTTACGGGCTACCTGGTGCCCGCGGGCACCGCGTTGGTGACCCCTGCCCTAGTTTATACAATAATATAAACCAAGTCATTGTATTTCATTTAGGATTATTTCATATCTTCATTTAAATAAAAATATATTTTTATCTTTTTTAGATATAGTCAATAAATAATGTGAACATGTATCATAACATGGAAATCTAAGAGAACGTGTTGTGGATGATTGTGGACTGGGAATTTTTTTAATTTTATTTTTTTACACATTTTTATTAAAAAAAAAAAAAAAGTTTTTCCGACGTATTACATTTTAGACGATTTCTCTTCTTAGTTATTATTTCTCCGGCTGTAGAAAAGAGCCGCTCACAGGGCACAGAGGAGGCGTCAGTGCGACACAGTTCGCGTATCGGTCACGTGACCAAAACAGCTCATCATCGGTCACGTGACTTTCTAAAAGCGGTACGCGCACCGACACAGGGTTTTGCTCTATGAGCTCGACGCATGCGCCGATGCATCGGTGTTGCCGGACCCATCACTAGTATATATACAGTATATATGATACAGATATATATGTATGTATGTGTATATATATGTATGTATGTATATGTATATGTATATGTATATGTATATGTATGTATATATATATACAGTATATATGTATGTATGTGTGTATATATATATATATATATATATATATATATGTATACAGTATATATACACAGTGTATATATATACACGCATGTTTGGAGAGGACGCTGGCGTCTCGCTTGTTCACCGCTTCTCCTTCCTTAGCCTTAGTTTTTAGTTTTTATGCGACTTAGTATCTTTTTTGTTTTGTTTTGTTTTATATTAAGTGTGTATTAAATGACAGATGTTTCACTCACCCGCTGGCTCCACTGACTCTCCTGGCTACCATCGCCCTGCAACAACCTGCCAATACGAGCTGTTTCCCGGATTGCGGACTGCACCGCGGATAGCCCTCCTGGCTACCCGCCAACTGTCTGGTTGGCTGGCGGCTTCAGGGCTAGCCGGCAACATCAGTGTAGATCCCTGGTTAGCTGGCGGCTTCAGGGCTAGCCGATAACCAGCATCAGCAGCGCAGCTCCCTGGTTAGCTGGCGGCTAATTAGCCACCGCTCCGCAGCTGGTGGCTAACAGCTAGCCAGCCTCCAGCCACCCTGCCCTGGCAGCAACAACACGCTGCCAGCGCGGGTCCCTCCCGCAAATCACGGACCGCTGTCCCTCCACCAACTCCTCTCTCCTCTCCTCTGTCATGCTGTGGATCATCGCGTTGTGCCTGTCTCTCCATCTCTGGCCAACGATCCCAGGCTAACATCCACCACTGCCAGCATGCTACTCAAATACTCCGCTCTGCAACTCCTCAAACTCAACAAACACATCACCATACCTCCAGACATCACAGCAACCATCAAAACACACAGACTGTTTCGCCGACCTAGATTCATCCACAGAAGCTCCCGTCGAAAGTTTATTTACTCCCGGACTGAACAACACTGCATCCCATCACTCTGGTCACGCAACCGATCCACCCCCAGTGGCGTCACACGTCATCACAACAACAAACCACACGTGCGCTACGCCTATCTGCAACCGTTGACCAAAGCTCCCCCACCCATCCAACTTCACCCATCCCTCAAATTCGCTCTGCTCAATACCCGCTCACTTAATAAAAAAGGACCAATACTCAGTGAATTCATAACTGACAACAATATAGACTTTTTTAGCATAACTGAAACCTGGCAAAAACCACTGGAATACATTCACCTCAACAGAGCTACACCCCCAGGATACACCTACATGGATAAACCACGTGACGGTCCTGGTGGTGGTATAGCTACAATATACCGCCAACACTTGAAACCCACTGCTGTAACCATCACAACCCCCTCCTCCTTTGAGCACCAGTCATTCAAGCTGCCTGGCCCCAAACCCCTGGTCACTGCAATCATCTACCGCCCCCCCAAACCCAACTCTGCATTCCTTTCCGATCTCTCTGAATTTCTCACCCAACTCTGTGCCATTTCACCTTCAGTCATCCTACTGGGAGATTTCAACATTCATGTCGACTCCACCACCTGCAAAACTGCCACTGAATTTCTGGACATTCTCAACTCATTTAATATCACTCAACACATTGACTTCCCCACCCACAAAAAAGGACACACCCTGGACTTAATTTGCACCATTGGACTCTCCATCAGCAACCTCACCAGCTTCAACCTTACAGACATCCTCTCAGACCACCTGGCCCTCACCCTGGACATAGACATCCCCACCCCCCTTTTCAAGCAGCAACGCTCCATATCATACCGGAACATGAAATCAATCCACCCCCCCTCTCTTTCTGCCCTACTGACTGACACCACCTCCGATCACACCCTCACTTTGAACGCCTCCCCCACTGAACTGGTTAACAGCTACAACAGCGCACTCTCCTCCTGTCTCAATCAACTCGCCCCCATAAAAACCAAAACTGTCTCCTACACCCACACCGCCCCCTGGTACACTGACCACCTCCGTCACCTAAAAGCCAAGGGCCGGCAGCTTGAACGACTCTCAAAGAAAACCGGTCTCACTGTTCACCTGGACATCTACACACTACACCAACAGGAATACAGAGATGCCCTCAACAATGCACGCACTTCCCACTACTCCTCCGTCATACAATCCGGCAGCAACAACCCCAAGATACTCTTCTCTACCGTAAGCAAACTCCTCAAACCCATGGACACCACCACCACCTCATTCACCACCAGCAAATGTGAAGAATTTTTATCATTTTTTCAATCAAAAATCAACACCATCCACTCTGAACTGGCCGCCTCCTCTCCCACCTTCTCCACTACCCCTGATCATGCCCCCCCTTTACTCTCCAACCACCCACTCAACTTCTTCTCCGAAATCACCACAACTGACCTATCCTCCATAACTTCTGGTATGAAAGCCTCCACCTGCATCCTCGACCCAATCCCATCCACTTTAGTCATAGCCTGCCTCCCCTCACTCTCACCTCTCATCACCACTATAATTAACTCCTCCCTATCCACTGGCTCTGTCCCTCCTGCCCTCAAGCTGGCTGCCATCACCCCCATTCTCAAGAAACCCGGTCTCGACCCCAACTCCCCCAACAACTACAGGCCCATCTCCAACCTCCCCTTCCTCTCTAAAATTCTCGAACGTGCAGTTGCCTCCCAAATCAAATCCCACCTTCACCACAATAACCTATACGAAAAGTTCCAATCCGGCTTCCGCTCACTCCACAGCACAGAAACTGCCTTCCTCAAGGTCACCAATGACATCCTCCTCTCCGCCGACTCTGGTTCCCTCTCCATCCTCATCCTCCTCGACCTCAGTTCTGCCTTCGACACCATCAACCACTCCATCCTCCTAACACGCCTCCACTCCTCCCTTGGTTTATCCGGCACTGCCCTCTCCTGGATGAAATCCTACCTCTCTGACCGTCAGCAATTCATCTCAACCAACAACTGCACCTCCTCCACTGCCCCAGTCACCCACGGCGTCCCCCAGGGCTCAGTACTTGGCCCCCTACTCTTCACCATCTACCTCCTACCCCTCGGTCAGATCCTCCGACACCACGGCCTTCAATTTCACTGCTATGCCGACGACACACAACTATACATTTCCACCACGACCATCACCACAGCCACCCACTCCACCCTCACCACCTGCCTCACAGACATAAAAACCTGGATGCAAGAAAACTTTCTAAAACTCAACTGCAACAAATCTGAAATAATTATCATTGGCCCCGACTCCCTCACTCGCTCCACTCAGGACTTTTCATTAAACATCGACGGCTCCCTTGTCACTACCTCCACCCACATCCGCAATCTAGGTGTAATATTCGACCCTACCCTTTCACTCCTCCCCCACGTAAACCACATCACCAAAACTGCATTCTTCCACCTCAGAAACATTGCCCGTCTCCGGCCCTCCCTCACATCCTCTGCTGCCGAAACCCTCATCCACGCCTTCATCTCATCCCGGCTAGACTACTGCAACAGCATCCTCTACGGCATCACCTCCAAAACCCTCAACAAACTGCAATACGTCCAGAACTCTGCTGCCCGCCTGCTCACCGGAACCCGCTCCAGAGAGCACATCACACCTGTCCTTCATGACCTCCACTGGCTGCCTGTCGAATACAGAATCACCTTTAAAATACTCCTCACCACCTACAAGGCACTCCATAACCTGGCACCACCCTACCTCTCTGACCTCCTCCAGCCACACGTCCCGTCCCGTTCCCTCAGGTCTAGTGATGCCGGCCTCCTTGAGGTCCCCAAGACCAGGCGCCGAACCTGGGGCGACAGGGCCTTCTCCGTGGCTGCCCCCTCTCTCTGGAACGCTCTCCCC
Source organism: Nerophis lumbriciformis (assembly GCF_033978685.3). NCBI lineage: Eukaryota > Metazoa > Chordata > Actinopteri > Syngnathiformes > Syngnathidae > Nerophis > Nerophis lumbriciformis. Next base: position 5,952,885 of record NC_084584.2, on the reverse strand, counting down.
AGGCACATCAGAGATGCCCCCTCCCTCCCTACCTTCAAAGCCACCCTAAAAACTCACCTCTTCACATTAGCCTTTCCAAACTGACCCTGCCCTAGGTGTCTCTTATTTATTTATTTATTTTTATTTTTATTTATTTATTTCTAATAAAGTTGTTTTTATCGTCCCCGCCCCCACACACACATGTAAAGCGACTTTGGGTATTTAGAAAAGCGCTATATAAATCCCAGGTATTATTATTATTATTATTATTATTATATATATATATATATATATATATATATATATATATATATATATATATATTTTGTTACATGTAAACAGTGATCACAGCTTCTATGTGTTAATAGCTTTTCAGATCAAGGTTCGTGTTCAAGGTTGTTTGTTCAAACTCATCCTTCCTGCGGTCAATCGTTGCTGCTGTTAAATGTCGGCGGTGGCAAACATTTGCGTCGTGAGCGCCAGGGCAAAGTGCAGCACGCTAATGGAGGAGCAAAAGAACACTTTTTTTGAGAGCTGAATTGTGACACATCCTTCCATTAGCACTGGATCGTGTTTGCTTTCACTGAAATGTTAATATCTTGGTATATTATATATGCTAACATTAGCATGCTAGATTGTTAAACTAATTTAACAAGTATCCACCTCAGTGTCGTGTATTTTGTTATTTCAATAATGCTAACTGTAAGCATGCTCTTTGTAGCATGTTAGCATAGTACTGTTAGCCTGCTAGCTTTTAAAAAAAAATTTTTAGCTCTTTTTGCTTATATTTTTTGTTACTTGACGCTATCTGACCAGCGTGCTAACTGTTAGCATTTTGGTTCGGCTTTGGCCCCGAAACATTCATACAGAAGTTCTGCCAAAATGTCCTTTTTCTAGTTCTTTGGGGAAAAAAATCTATGTTTTGAAGGTGAAAACTACTGTGCAGTAGCTCTGTGAGCCCCTTTCAAGGTTGTGGGCCCCAGTTTGAAGACCTCTGTTTTAATCCATGTTTAAAAAGACGTTTGGGAAGTTGAAGCACTGCTTTTGTCCGCACTGACCACTAGAGGGAGACATTACATAAACATAGGACAGCAGCAACTGCGACCAAAACAACAAAAAGTGTACAGTAAATAACTTTAAAACTATTTTAATCCATGTTGTTGTTATAACTATTTAATTAAAAAAAATTAATATGGCTAATTTTTTCCAATTTATCTTTTTTTTAATTTATTTTTGATTAGTTTTTTTTGTTTTTTTCCATTTTATTTTTATTGACATCCAGCATCAGACATTCCTATCCATTACATCATATTCGCATACATCATATATATGTTGTCTGCCCTAAATGTCAAAATATATATTTTTTGTTTATATCCCAACATACCACCCCCCTCCCCCCAAAAAAGTAGTATTTACAAATACATCAATTGAATAAAGAAAAAAGAAATAATATACTAGGAAATGGATATCCCAGGAGAGGCCAACTTTGAAGCAATGGATGGAAATCACAATGGATATATATAAAATGGAGAAGATAACTGCCTTTATCAATTATAAATTGGAGAAATTTACTTCATACTGGGAAAACTGAGGCAATTATGTCACGCCCCATAAACCTGACTTTAATTTCTCGAATAAGTGATTGTACTGCTTTAAAAAAAAATTAAAAATACTATTTTTGATTTGTTTTATGGGCCTGATACATCATAACACGATGAAAGGTGTCACTGAATTAACAAATTATACACTTTAATTAAAATACATTATAAATTAAAGCTGCAAGCAGCGTTGGTCAGGCCCGCATATTTGGCAGGGGCTAGTCCTAAGTGTCCCAATACTTTTCTCTAGTTTTAGTCCTAAGTGTCCCAATACTTTTGTCAAGTTGTAGTCCTAAGTGTCCCAATACTTTTGTCCAGTGTAGGTGTCCCAATACTTTGGCCAGTGGTAGTCCTAAGTGTCCCAATACTTTTGTCCAGTTTTAGTCCTAAGTGTCCCAATACTTTTGTCTAGTGGTAGTCCGAAGTGTCCCAATACTTTTGTCCAGTTTTAGTCCTAAGTGTCCCAATACTTTTGTCAAGTGTTAGTCCCAAGTGTCCCAATACTTTTGTCCAGTTTACGTCCCAAGTGTCCCAATACTTTTGTCAAGTTTAATCCTAAGTGTCCCAATACTTTTGTCCAGTTGTAGTCCTAAGTGTCCCAATACTTTTGTCCAGTTGTAGTCCTAAGTGTCCCAATACTTTTGTCAAGTTGTAGTCCTAAGTGTCCCAATACTTTTGTCAAGTTGTAGTCCTAAGTGTCCCAATACTTTTGTCCAGTGTAGGTGTCCCAATACTTTGGCCAGTGGTAGTCCTAAGTGTCCCAATACTTTTGTCCAGTTTTAGTCCTAAGTGTCCCAATACTTTTGTCTAGTTTTAGTCCTAAGTGTCCCAATACTTTTGTCCAGTTGTAGTCCTAAGTGTCCCAATACGTTTGTCAAGTGTTAGTCCCAAGTGTCCCAATACTTTTGTCCAGTTTACGTCCCAAGTGTCCCAATTATTTTGTCCAGTTTTAGTCCTAAGTTTCCCAATACTTATGTCAAGTTTTAGTCCTAAGTGTCCCAATACTTTTGTCAAGTTTAATCCTAAGTGTCCCAATACTTTTGTCTAGTGGTAGTCCGAAGTGTCCCAATACTTTTGTCCAGTTTTCGTCCTAAGTGTCCCAATACTTTTGTCAAGTGTTAGTCCCAAGTGTCCCAATACTTTTGTCCAGTTTACGTCCCAAGTGTCCCAATTATTTTGTCCAGTTTTAGTCCTAAGTTTCCCAATACTTATGTCAAGTTTTAGTCCTAAGTGTCCCAATACTTTTGTCAAGTTTAATCCTAAGTGTCCCAATACTTTTGTCCAGTTGTAGTCCTAAGTGTCCCAATATTTTTGTCCAGTTGTAGTCCTAAGTGTCCCAATACTTTTGTCCAGTGTAGGTGTCTAAATCCTTTTGTCCAGTGGTAGTCCTAAGTGTCCCAATACTTTTGTCTACTTTTAGTCCAAAGTGTCCCACTACTTTTGTTCAGTGGTAGTCCTAAGTTTCCCAATACTTTTGTCAAGTTGTAGTGCTAAGTGTCCCAATACTTTTGTCCAGTGTAAGTGTCCCAATACTTTTGTCCAGTGTAAGTGTCCCACTACTTTTGTCCAGTTTTCGGCCTAAGTGTCCCAATATTTTTGTCCAGTTGTAGTCCTAAGTGTCCCAATACTTTTGTCCAGTGTAGGTGTCTAAATCCTTTTGTCCAGTGGTAGTCCTAAGTGTCCCAATACTTTTGTCTACTTTTAGTCCAAAGTGTCCCACTACTTTTGTTCAGTGGTAGTCCTAAGTTTCCCAATACTTTTGTCAAGTTGTAGTGCTAAGTGTCCCAATACTTTTGTCCAGTGTAAGTGTCCCACTACTTTTGTCCAGTTTTCGGCCTAAGTGTCCCAATATTTTTGTCCAGTTGTAGTCCTAAGTGTCCCAATACTTTTGTCCAGTGTAGGTGTCGAAATCCTTTTGTCCAGTGGTAGTCCTAAGTGTCCCAATAGTTTTGTCTACTTTTAGTCCAAAGTGTCCCACTACTTTTGTTCAGTGGTAGTCCTAAGTTTCCCAATACTTTTGTCCAGTGTAAGTGTCCCAATACTTTTGTCCAGTGTAAGTGTCCCACTACTTTTGTCCAGTTTTCGGCCTAAGTGTCCCAATATTTTTGTCCAGTTGTAGTCCTAAGTGTCCCAATACTTTTGTCCAGTGTAGGTGTCTAAATCCTTTTGTCCAGTGGTAGTCCTAAGTCTCCCAATACTTTTGTCTACTTTTAGTCCAAAGTGTCCCACTACTTTTGTTCAGTGGTAGTCCTAAGTTTCCCAATACTTTTGTCAAGTTGTAGTGCTAAGTGTCCCAATACTTTTGTCCAGTGTAAGTGTCCCAATACTTTTGTCCAGTGTAAGTGTCCCACTACTTTTGTCCAGTTTTCGGCCTAAGTGTCCCAATATTTTTGTCCAGTTGTAGTCCTAAGTGTCCCAATACTTTTGTCCAGTGTAGGTGTCTAAATCCTTTTGTCCAGTGGTAGTCCTAAGTGTCCCAATACTTTTGTCTACTTTTAGACCAAAGTGTCCCACTACTTTTGTTCAGTGGTAGTCCTAAGTTTCCCGATACTTTTGTCAAGTTGTAGTGCTAAGTGTCCCAATACTTTTGTCCAGTGTAAGTGTCCCAATATTTTTGTCCAGTTTTCGGCCTAAGTGTCCCGATATTTTTGTCCAGTGATAGTCATAAGTGTCCCAATATTTTTGTCCAGTTTTCGGCCTAAGTGTCCCGATATTTTTGTCCAGTGATAGTCATAAGTGTCCCAATACCTTTGTCTACTTTTAGTCCCAAGTGTCCCAATACTTTTGTCCAGTGTAAGTGTCCCAATACTTTTGTCCAGTTTTCGGCCTAAGTGTCCCAATACTTTTGTCCAGTTTTCGGCCTAAGTGTCCCAATATTTTTGTCCAGTTTTCGGCCTAAGTGTCCCAATATTTTTGTCCAGTGATAGTCATAAGTGTCCCAATACCTTTGTCTACTTTTAGTCCCAAGTGTCCTAATACTTTTGTCCAGTGTAAGTGTCCCAATACTTTTGTCCAGTTTTCGGCCTAAGTGTCCCAATACTTTTGTCCAGTTTTCGGCCTAAGTGTCCCAATATTTTTGTCCAGTTTTCGGCCTAAGTGTCCCAATATTTTTGTCCAGTGATAGTCATAAGTGTCCCAATACCTTTGTCTACTTTTAGTCCCAAGTGTCCCAATACTTTTGTCCAGTGTAAGTGTCCCAATACTTTTGTCCAGTTTTCGGCCTAAGTGTCCCAATATTTTTGTCCAGTTTTCGGCCTAAGTGTCCCAATATTTTTGTCCAGTGATAGTCATAAGTGTCCCAATACCTTTGTCTACTTTTAGTCCCAAGTGTCCCAATACTTTTGTCCAGTGTAAGTGTCCCAATACTTTTGTCCAGTTTTCGGCCTAAGTGTCCCAATATTTTTGTCCAGTTTTCGGCCTAAGTGTCCCAATATTTTTGTCCAGTGATAGTCATAAGTGTCCCAATGCTTTTGTCCAGTGTTAGTCATAAGTGTCCCAATACTTTTGTCTACTTTTAGTCCGAAATGTCCCAATACTTTTGTCTAGTGTACCTACCTTGTCTGCATTGTGTGGGCACGCTGGTGCGTCCTGCTTTTAAGCAGCCATCTTGAAAAAACAGCAGCGCAGCAGCATCAGCGCAGCGGTTCTTTGAAGGGTCATAAAATCAAAACCGGAGCAGTTTTTAAAACTCTTTCAATCTCTCTCCTGTGTTAGTTTGAAGCCGAAATGACAATCGCGCTCAGAGGAGATAATGTTTGAAGAAAGGTGACTGGTTTTTACAAAAAATTTGTTTTGAAGGGGGAATAGCAAACTTCCTGTAGATTTTTGCTGTGGGTTGTCAATTTATGAAATGTAGGTCTAGGTGAGACCTACATAGAGGTTTTTGTTTCATGTCCTTCCCAGTGGGAGTTACAGGCAGTTTTGTCATTTTTTTCTTCCAAGGAGCAGTTTTGTCTGCGTTTTATTCAAAAATTGCGCTAGAACCTTTGGGATAAATATTTACAGTAAAAGTCAAAGTAAAGATGAGGCTGTCATTTAAAAAGAAGTGTGGAATTTGTGACTGCACTGACAAGCTCTGGCCACCAGAGGGAGACATCACATAGAGGTTGGATGGCAGTGGATGAAAAAAGGCATTTACTTTAAATCCATCTTGTACTATATTATGCACGGTAATAAAAATGTGTGTGTGTGTGTGTGTGTATATATATATATATATATATTTTTTTTTTTTAATTTAATTTTTTTTTAAATTATTTTTATTTATTTATTTATTTATTAATTTTATTTTTTTTATTGTACTTTTTAAATCGCCATCACTTAATTAGAGAATACTTTTTTTTCACTTTCTTCAAGTGCTGCACTTCACTCGTCAATAAATCTTATTTTATGGTCCGATGTGGCAAAAGTAGGAAAACTTTCATAGCTGGAGGATGCAAACATAAACATTAAAGAATCCCGTGGCGCACTTTTGATACATTTTCCACAATAAAGACGCTAAAATCCATTCAGTGGAGGTTAATACATGCACAATTACGGTATCTCAATAAAACTGGAGATTTGTGCTACCACATATGTAATATTTCTTGTTGATAACAAAACAGTTTTTGCACAATATGTCAACAAAATAATAATAAAGAGCATATACTCATTTAAAACTAGAAGAGAGGCTGTGATGGTTGAACATGAAACTTGACAACCTGTTGACTTTTTCCACTGAGGGCCACAGACTGACAAATCAAAGCGTGTCGGGGCCATTTTGGTCATTTTCATCGTCAAAATCAGTACAACGTAAAGATTTTACCTATAAAATGTAAATTTGATAGCAATTCCGTGTCGAATTTGAATGCTAACAATGCTGTCCTGATAGCGTCAAAAAGTAGCAAAATAATTTGGGCTGTCAAACGCATACTTGCCAACCTTGAGACCTCCGATTTCGGGAGGTGGGGGGCGGGGGGCGTGGTCAGGGGTGGGGCGGGGCGTGGTTAAGAGTTGAGGAGTATATTGACAGCTAAAATTCACCAAGTCAAGTATTTCATACATATATATATATATATATAAATCTCCTGATGATTGAGGGAACCCCCCCTCATGAAACAGGCCTGTAGAGATGAAATAGTCTTGTGATTTTTTTCCCACACATACATATATATATATATATATATATATATATATATATATATATATATATATATATTTATTTATATATCCTGAAAATATGCAAACAAAACTGTGTTTAGATAATTGATACTTCAAACTTGCATAAATAAATCTTAAGGAATATAACATAACTTGGCTTCTGAGAGCTTCAAAATGTAATGAATAAAATGCCAAAGTTGTTGATAAACAAGCAATTATTTTAATAATTAAATATGGTCATTTTAAATGAATTATGATCATTTAAAATTAATTATTTCAAATATTTTTATTTTAAAGTATAATTCTATGGCTGGATGTAATAAGGAGTCAGGAAACAATACAAATAAAAATACAATTAATTTTGATGTTTTTAGCAAAATATAGTAAAAATGTATTTCGTTTTGGGTTTTTTTAATTAGTAAATATATTTATTTTTAGGTAAGATAAACATAATAATACAATTTATCTCTAGTATGGATGATTTAGTTCTTGTCACCCTGTTGTCTTCCCGTCTGAAAAAAGGCTGTCCTCACTCAGGTCCGCATGTAAATAAATAAATGCAAATATTCTCCCGAAAATCTCCCGATTTTCAGCCGGAGCTGGAGGCCACGCCCCCTCCAGCTCCGGCTGAAAATCGGGAGAATATTTGTCCCGGGAGGTTTTCGGGAGAGGCGCTGAATTTCGGGAGTCTCCCGGAAAATTCGGGAGGGTTGGCAAGTATGGTCAAACGATTCAAATATTTAATCTCAATAATCACATTTTGTTTATAGTTAACTCAAAGTTAATTGCAATTAAAAGCAGAAACATTTATTTTTTTGTTATTAAAGGTAATATTCTAGTTTTTATTAACCATGACTGCACAATTCGTTTGCGTTAATGAATTTTTTTTAAACATTATCCTTTTTTAAACAGCTCAATAGGACATTAACACGCTTTTAATGAGATTTTAAAATAATATATATCTGCGGTACGTTGGCGTCTTGCCAGATTTTGTATTTCGTAGCAATACAGAATTTGTATTCCTGCTGTAGGAGCACTTGCATTCGGAGGAGGAGCTACACGTCCATGTTTAGATACAAGTTTTTCTGCATTAATAACACAAAATGAGGATTTTTACGATCATGCTTTGATTGTCAAAGATGTTTGCGAATGTAATCTGTGATATTCCTTCCGATATTCTGTACATTACATGTTGTACAAGTTAATCATATTGGTTTTTGCTGCATGACATTGTTTTAACCTTCTCTATTTAGTAGGAGTGTAACGGTACGTGTATTTGTATTGAACCGTTTCGGTACGGGGGTTTCGGTTCGGTTCGGAGGTGTACCGAACGAGTTTCCACGCGAACATATTAAGTAACCGCCTCCGCTTCCTTCTCCCTCTCTCTGTCAGTACTCTACACAGCACCCAGCATTGTCCCACTGTCGGAGGCAGATATTTACATATATCCGAATTTTAGTGTTACTTATTTTCTTTCATAGTCATATTTGAAAACAGCTCGTGTTTTCCATTCATTCTCTTTCTGTTTCTCTGCAAGTAAACTGTGTGTGTTAACCTTGAATTCTTTGGAATGTGTTTTGACTAGCATGTGTTTTGACTAGAGAGAGGAGAGAGGGTTTTGGGGTCGGGAAGACAGACCATTTTGGCGGGGCGATAGAATGTTCTATGCTGGACTGGTCTCAAATGTATATCTGCAAAGCTTTGAAAATATACAACAAAATACCTATTCTGTCTCTGGTGGTTTTTCAACGCAGCTTTAAGTGTCGTAAAAAGCTTGGGAGCGACTTGTGACTTGAATTCCCTGGGAGGAACAACTGGTCCAAAACGCAACCATCTGATTGGTTACAAACAGAGCGGTAACAGCCAATCAGCAGTGCGTATTCAGAGCGCATGTAGTCAGTGCTTAGCGTTTAGCAGGTAATCATCAGGCAGCGGACTTTCCCCAAATGATAATAAACACCTCCCCAGTCAACTACTAGTAACATCACTATGAGCCCATTGACCTTCTAGAAACATAAAAGGCAGCTCAGCTCGCTCGCAGTCCTGGCTTGAGGTGAAGGCTAATTCGCTTTTAGCGTAACGTTAGCTCATTTTGCAGTGTGTGTGTGTGTGTTACGGACAGCAAAGCCCTGTCTGTCTGTTATTTCACTTTATCTTTTTCTGTGTTGATTGAGCTGTGTTGAAGCAGCAAAAAAGGACATTATGTTAAATGAAGAGTTTCTGTCTCTGATAGTTGATATAATAATGTAACTGCATCATTAAGCCTACATGAACTCCATGGTGTTCAGGGATGAATAGTCTCTCCTATTGCTATTGTACCATTTTTTCAGCTATAGTTACATTAATCATTAGAAATGGAGCAGCTTAGTTTTGAATGGCAGGGTCCCTGCTATCACATGTTGATAAAAATATAACATTTACATAATAAAAATCAACTACAGGATTCCCAAAATGCTGTAATAAATTAAGCATGATGAGTTGACTTGAAACTGTTTAATGTTGCACTTTTTATATGTAGAAGAAAAGTTTTGTCATTTTATTTAATCTGAGCAACAACTTGAGGCAGTTTAATGTCGATTAACGTGGGCAGAATTATTATAGTGTTCCCAATGTTAACAGGATAAAGCCATTTTTTTACAAATTTGGTAAATAAATAACCAAAAAATGTACATTTTGTTGTTTTCTTACTGTACCGAAAATGAACCGAACCGTGACCTCTAAACCGAGGTACGTACCGAACTGAAATTTTTGTGTACCGTTACACCCCTACTATTTAGTAATAAAATTTAATATTCAGCCTGCTAAACGTTCTGTAATTGCAAACTATCAACAAAATAAAATAATATACACTTAATTTCATATGGCAATAAAACATTTATTTGGTAGAAATATCACAGATTACATTACAAAACATCTTTGACAAAGCATGATCGTGTTGTAAGACGATTTTTTTGTCCGAGTAACAAATAACGTTTTATATTATTAATTATCGGACGTGAAGCTCCTCCTCTCTCCGAGCGGCAAAGGAGCCGGCAAGTGTTCGCTCCAATAGCGTCGTCTCACGGCGATCGAAGATAAAAATAGTCTTTTCCTGTCCTTAGAACGAGTTGTCATGGCTTGGGACCAGAAACTTCTATAATGTCCCGCTTTCTTGTTGCGTTTCTACTCACGGTTTTCCTCACCTGTGGATCCACAGTAACTGGACGCCATTACATTTCCTGAAGCTACGGAACGGGCCGAGGGTCAAAAAGGAGTCGGGAATCATGTACGTCAAAAATGATCGCCCTTAAAGGAACTTATAGTTGACTCATTATTATTATACACAGAGGTGTAATTTCCGTTGAGATTTTGCGTGAATGCTGGTGAGCCAAAGCCAAACTGAAATGCTAACAGCTAGCAGGTGGCCAGATAGCGTCAGGTAACAAAAAAATATGAGCACAATTAGCTAAAAAAGCTAAAATGCTAACAATAGCATGTTTACATTTAGCATTAGTGAATTACCAAAATATATGTCACTTAAGTGTATAACTGTTCATTTAGCAAAAAAAACCCTCTCGCATTTTAATGTTAGCTCGTAAAATGCTAACTGTAACATGCGTCAAGTAGCAAATTACCTGAAAAATGCTAGCCTTCTAACATTAGCATGCATTAAGTACCAAAATATGACTGAGG